>NC_060121.1:720176891-720479921 GCF_021461395.2 Schistocerca americana | reverse complement strand
CTCTGGCAGTCCCATTTCAGTAATCAGTGAAACAGCCTTTAGCAAATGCAACAAATCGAACGATTGCCCCACACTTCCGTTTCGTAAGATTAAATTACAAGGTGCAATCTTTGGAAAAAGTGTAGATGTACGCCAACAAACCAATTTAGAATGCTTTTGTCAAAGCCACAGCTTCTCTATGAACTTTCTCATTGTTCCATTATTGTCGACGGAAATTATATTGGGAGTAGACTTTTTGAATGAATACAAAGCAATCTTAAACTTTCACGATGCTGAAATAAGTTTAGAGAAAGAAGGTAAGTCAATAGCTTTGAAATTTGAAGATAGGCTCTCAAACCATGACGAGGAAATTAATCGGCTTTACCTTCTGTTGGACAACAATTCGGAATTTTCTACGGAACTAGACACTATCAATCACTCTGCAAGAACTGACAGGGATGATATCGACGGCATATTTGAAATTAATGAGTTAATTCAGAATAAAATTCAAACAATTGAGAATTGTAATGACACTGATAGGCAGGACCTTTTCGAGATTTTACAAGAACATTCCACAGTTTTTACTCACAAAACAGGAACAATCAAGGGATTTCAATACCAATTTCGTGTTCGTGAGCATACTAAATTTTGTGTTAGACCATACGTAATTCCGGCGCATTATAGGGACCGTGTTAGAACAGAAATACAATCTATGCTTGACGAGGGCATTATTGAGCCTGCAGTAAGCTCATACAACAATCCGTTACATGTTGTTGAGAAGAAAAATGGATCGATCAGGCTTGTCTTAGATTCGAGACAAATCAATACTATCACTATTCCTGAAACAGACAGGCCGCAGACGATGGAAGAACTTCTTCAAAATTTTAATGGTGTAAAAGTGTTGTCTTCCATTGATCTCAGATCCAGCTTTTATCAGATCGAACTTCATCCAGAATGTAGAAAATACACAGCTTTCCTTTGTTTCGGCGTTTGTTATCAGTTTCGGAAACTTCCCTTTGGTTTGAACATTTCTTCAGCAGCATTCATTCGCGGGCTAAATTCGATATTACCTGAGTTCTTAAAGCGTCACATCACCTTATATGTGGACGATATTCTAATAGCAGAAGCTTCATGGGAACTACATAATCGCATCCTCACCAGTTTGTTACGTACTTTTGCAGAATCTGGAATTACAGTTAACTTGGAAAAGTCTGAATTCGGTAGGACAAAGGTGAAGTTTTTGGGACATATTATTTCTTCTGAAGGCATTCAGCCGGATCCTGAAAAGTTAGAAGCAATCAGAGCCATTCCAGTTCCATCCACAAAAAGACAAGTCCGCAGTTTTCTAGGTCTCGTAAATTTTTACCGTCGTTTTCTGAATATGCAAATTCTTGTTACACCAAAACTTTGTTCTCTCACTGGAAAAAATACTATTTGGAACTGGGACGAACAAGCACATTTGGAATTCAATTCTTTGAAAGAAGCGTTACTTCACGCGCCAATCTTAGCTCATCCAGATCTGTCACAAGATTTCTGCCTTAGCACGGATTCTTCTAAAGTCGGTCTTGGTGCCCATTTATTTCAAGAAGCCATAGAAAATGACACTACCGTTCAGAAAACCATTGCTTTTGCTGGCCGAGTGCTAACAAAATCTGAAAAAAATTATTCCGTTACTGAATTAGAAGCTTTAGCTATCGTTTGGGCATTTAACAAATTCCGTTTCTTTCTTTCTGGTAAGCACGTAAAAGTATACAGTGATCATCGTGCATTACAATTTCTTATGTCTTCAAAATTAAATCATGACAGGTTAAAACGTTGGGCATTGTTTCTGCAAGAATTCCGCTTCACAATAGTCTACATTCCCGGCAAGGAGAACATTGTTGCGGACGCACCGTCACGCGCACCGGCTGGGCTTGAGAAAAGTACCACAGAAGGCAACCTCGAGAAAAATTTCAGTATTCTTTACATTCAGAAAGTCGCCTTTGAAAACTTCATCACCACATCCTTAAAGGACGTTGCTCATGAACAAGATAAAGATCCGATTTGGAAAGACATCAAGAGCAAATGGCATGAAAAGACACACACACAGATTCGGCATTATTATCTGGTTAGAAACAACATACTGTTCAAACGCTGCACTGTTGATGACAAGCTATGGGTACTTTGCATTCCTGACGATTTTGTTAATAAGCTCATTTGGTACATTCATTTCAGCTACGCACATTTTGGTCCACGAAAATGTTATCATATTCTTCGAACGACTTGTTATTTTAACAATATGCAAAAGAGAATTCGAAGAGTCTTGTCTATTTGTAAACTTTGTCAAAAGGCGAAACCATCTACTGTCTCACATCGTGCTCCGTTGTTTCCTATCATTCCTTCTAAATTAAAAGAATTTGCTGCTGTTGATCTCTTGGGAGCGCTTGTCAGAACATCTAATGGATTTTCGTACGTTCTAGTCGCTGTTGAACTTACTTCAAAATTTGTTTCTTTCACACCGTTACGTAAAGCCACTGGACGGTCTGTATCCAACGCCTTTGTTAAAAATTTCTTACGTGAAGTTGGCCACGTTGCTAAAGTCATTTCAGATAACGGACCGCAATTTAGATCTGCTGTTTGGTCACGCATGCTTCGCAACCATAAAATCAAACCTGTTTTTATTTCATTGTACTCACCACATTGTAACCCCTCCGAACGGATTATGAAAGAAATCAATAAGCTTTGCAGGCTTTATTGTCACAGAAAGCATCAGCATTGGGACAGATATTTACACTTATTTCAAAATGTGCTGAATGAAATGCCTCATGATTCCACTGCTTTACCACCTACTCTTGCACTAAAGAATGAAGAACCACCGAACAGAATCAGAGAGCTTGTACCTTTCCCAAATACACGGAAACTTCGACACAAACACATAATTGATTTGGCTCTTAAAAATATAAAATCTGCAGCAGACAAAAGGAGAAAACTACACGGTAAAGCAAATGCAAAGAAATTGTATATTGGTCAGAAGGTTCTCATTAAAGCTCATTCATTGTCACATAAGAAGAAACACTTGAGTCACAACGTCTTTCTAGTTTACAATGGACCTTACAGAATCCGACGTATACCACATGATAATTGCGTTGAAGTTGAAACTCTGCGTACTAGGAAGAGTAAAGGTTTACACCACATTTCACATGTAAAACCGTTTATTGAAAGATAATCTGCTTTTTAACTTAGTCTTTGTCATAAAATTTTTCGCTTCACATTACTAATATGCTTTGTCAGATTTAGAATCTGTTAACATGTAACAATGTTTGAAGTGAAATATCCAGTCAAGAACCAAGAGAACTTATTTAAACAGAAATGACGAATGCATTGTTATAGTGAACAGACATCACAGTGTTATTGTGTGTGTACATTCTTGCTTGTTTGTTGCACGATTACGTAACGACTATAAGGCTCACATACTTAGAACATTTACCAGTACTGCTAATGAGATTTTAATGCAACATTTTGGTTTATTTGAAAATACATTCTGAATTTAAAGTGCTTTCTGAGAGATACCAGATGACACAGAGGTTAGTTTATGTGACAGCTACACGATTTTTATCACGACGCTACTAATGAGTGACAATTTACAATGTTGCTTTTGCGGTGTATCTGTTTTATATCAGCACAGTTTTCTGAATTCTTCTGGAAAGAAAAACATGTTTTAGTAGTAACTTTTGTGGTATAGCAACAATGAGACAGCCTTTTTCGTGGCACAACATTACGTTACAGTACAGTACTTTCTTCATCACGGCAATAAGCGTAAAAACTAAGACATTTATACGCAAAGCATTTCACTTTTGTGTATTATGAGGTAAGTACATTGACTTCTGCAGAACTTAGCTTTCGGAGGACGATAACTACGACACTTCCACAGAGATTATGTTGCAACAAGACGCACATTTAGCGCTACAGGACACGCATTTGAGTGATTAATTTTGCACTTTAAAAATTTATTTTTTAAGATATTTGAAGTACAATGATACGAAGTTTTTCCATGATACATTTCATTCCATTGCTGTAATCTGTAACACCTGAGGGTATAATTACATTAATCCTCGGGGGGTACACGCCTACTTTGTGTACCATGTGTTTGGCAAGCACAAGGAACCCTAGCTAATACGGTATTTGCTTATACAACTTTACACATCGGTACCATATTTCTCTAACACACAAATTACACAGCTATCTGATCATTTAACTGAGAGAGACAAACATTTATTTTACTACATCAGTGACACATGTTTACGCAATTACACAGTTGGATAACTTCACACTTATGAAACTGTATTTTGTCTGTACTGTGTGAACTCTTCATAGTTTTTCGGACCCATTGTGATACTATGAGAGCTTTGAATGATGTATTTGGTATGAGATCATGATTTTTAAAGTACGTTTGAGGCAGATGACACTTTTGACATGAGCAGAGAATTTTCTTTAGGTTTGGAATTATTGCAGAAAGCTACGACGTTTTTGAGATTTGACTGAGGTGTTATGATGTTATTATTACGACGACAATGTGTATTATGCTGTTGAGATATGTTTATGATCAATAAGATGATGCTACCGTATATGAGGAATAAGAAGTATGTTGGAAACCAAAAATCGTACTTTAAGAGTTACGAAATGTGTGTAAATGTGTGACTGTATCACAATGCTGACGATTTTTTTTTTTTTTTTTTTTGACGCTGTTATATTTATAGGATTTTGTTTCTACAGATTTGCAACGCTAATTCTTGACCTGTGAAATATTTTTATATGAGACTGCAACGGTAGCAGAAACTGCTGTCGTAAATATTTCCGTACGAAAGTTAAGTGACCACCTGCACGTAATGCGTCGCGGGCACCCAGCTGTGTCAGACGCCTGGAGAAAAAGCCATTATTGCGAGCCCTTTTCAGCGGCACAGGTAGAACAAAAAAAAAGGGAGGCCATTATCCTGGCCATTGGCATTCCTTTAGAGAAAGCATCGCAAATCCGACACACTGATTACTTGGAAACATATCGTACTTTCTGATATTTACTGAAATGCCTAATAAAATGACAAGAAATATTTTTACATCTGCACACCTGATTATGACAAGCGTCTTTCGATGAGAGTTGAGAGAATTTCTACTAACTTATGAAATGTCACATGACTACTTAATGATATTTTTATGCTTTGCTTTTCATAGTTGCTTATTTCATTTGATATCTGGTTTCCACCTGTGTTGCGGCATTGCTTTTATAAAATGAAATGCATTTGCTAATGTGAACACTTTCTGTCAACAGATCTATTAAATAATTATTTTATAATCCACATTCTTTAAAAAAGGAGCACTTGGAAAGGAAAGAACAATAAGAAGGAACTAGTAACAGTAACACATAATTTTCTTTTCAAGTACATGGTAATATTTCTTTTACAATCAGTTGTTGTGGTGCACCACTTTAATTACATAGACATTAAGATGTGAATATACATTTCCCTTATCTGCATTGTTATCTTTAGTGTACTATTTTTTCTGCTTGAGCTATGTCATGTTTAGATATAAGCTGCTGTTTGCCGGGCATAGTGCTACTGAACTTTAATTTGTGTTACTCTGCTAAGCCAGATTTATTTTTTGTTTGCTGCATTGCCTCATATTAGTTGTAATGTTGAATTGCTTGGTAATTTAGATTTACTGTAGCTTGCTTTGCGATTTTCCATTTTTTTTTATTGCTGTTTATATTAATTGTTTTATGTGCTGCTGCATTGCCTCGTTCCTTAGTTTAGTATCTGAGCTCAGTAGATTTAAGTTAGCTTAAGAGGGGGTAGACTATATAAGAACCTAACTATGGAGAATAGGGAAAGAATGCTTTGAAAGTTATATGAAAACGATTTGGGCCTAAATGAGTATTGCACAATGAGCCATATTTCTTTTGAAAGAAATATGGTTAGAATACAGAAAACAGGTTTAGGTAGGATTTTATTGGAAATAAATGTTGAGGTGAGAAATGTGTGAACATATAAATACAGAAAGCATGCTTAGATAGAATTTTTTTGGTGGAAACAAAGGATGAAATAAGAGGAAAGATATATGAAGTTTTGGGTTGGACTGCAGTACCAAATGTGACACTGAAAACGAACCCTGTCCTTTCCTATTGGTGTTATCCCACTATGTGTTTGTGTACCCTTGTGTATTTGTTTTCTTCCTGTCTCTGTGTAGTTTCATAGAATTTTTTCTTCTTTTAATATTAAGCTACATTCACTATGATGAGGAATACTGTTATCCTCGAATATAATTGGCATTAATAATATGTTATTTACTTTGTAAAGATGTTAGACATTATTAATTCTGTTCTGTTCAATGCTCATGTGTGAAGTTGATGTTTCAAAAGTTATTGTGATCCTTTATGTATGTACTCATGTCATAATTCCACTGATGTATATGTTTATTTCTATTCTTTTGTAAAGCCAGTGTTACTACAAATGTTATCTGTATTGTTATGCTCTTTAATGATGTATTTTGTACCTTTGTAATTGTATTTTCATGTTGTAAATTTATAATTGTACAGACACCAGTTCTTCCAATTAAGTTACATTTCACTGCACACGTTTCTGTTGGTCATAGTATATGGACAATATGTGAGAAGTAGGGACTGTTAGTGTTTGCACGTGTGTTAATAATTCAGCAAGGGACTGGATAACAGCATTGCTGGTTCTAAGGACAATTCCAAAAACTTTGTGAGTGCACAAGTGGTGGTTTATGGACTTGCTATATTCTCCGCAAGACTCTTTGATGGTGAGTGTGCACCTGCACAATCGCAACAGATGGCTGCTGGCCATCTCTACAAGGACTACAGTGGGTCTGCATCTTTGATGGCCCACCATTACCATTATCTCTACAAGGACTACAGTGGGTCTGCATCTTTGATGGCCCACCATTACCATTATCTCTACAAGGACTACAGTGGGTCTGCACCTCTGGTGGCCCACCAATACCGTAATCTCTACCAGGACTACAGTGGGTCTGCTCTGTGATGACCTACCTACCAATATTCTTCCAAACTTCGAATGACTCTGCTGTGGGTTTGCTCTGTTGTGGCCCATTACCTGTATGCATGTCAAGAGTCAGCACTGTCTTTCCGTTGGAAGGACAACACTACTTCTTCAAGACTGCATGGAAATCCACTACTTCTGTGTGCAATTTCTTTTACTAATGAGACTTTGTGAAAAAAAACCTGTAATTACTGTTATGAGGAATGATCAGGACTATCTTTATGGACTGTGAGAAAATTTTAGCTTTTGACCAACATTGTATCAATAAGTGTGTGCATTTGATTTCTTTGTTATTGTAATTATGAAAAATTTTATCAAATCATTATTGGCCACTGCCCAAAAAAAATTTGTAAAATTTTTTGTGGGGAGCATGGGGGCATGTAAGTAGGCTGTTTATGTTTTCTCTATGTAAGTAGGCTGTTTATGTTTTCTTATTGGCAACGTTACGTAGCGCTCAATATGAAAATCACTGGCTGTGCTGTGTGCAGTCTGTGGCTGCTTTGCATTGTTGTAATTCTCGCCATTGTAGTGTTAGGCAGCTGGATGTGAACAGCGCATAGCGTTGCGCAGTTGGAGGTGAGCCGCCAGCAGTGGTGGATGTGGGGAGAGAGATGGCGGAGATTTGTAATTTGTCATGAACTGCTATATTTATATATGATGATATCAAGGTAAATACATTGTTTGTTCTCTATTAATATCTTTCATTTGTTAACTATCCCTGTCAGTAGTTAGTGCCTTCCATAGTTTGAATCTTTTATTTAGCTGGCAGTAGTGGCGCTCGCTGTATTGCAGTAGCTTGAGCAGCGAAGATTTTTGTGAGGTAAGTGATTTGTGAAAGGTATAATTTAATGTTAGTCAGGGCCATTCTTTTGCAGGGAATTTTGAAAGTCAGATTGCGTTGCGCTAACAAAATATTGTGTGTCAGGTAAAGCACAGCCATATATAAATTGTTCAAAGGGGACGTTTCAAATTCCACATGAAACTAGTGGAAGGCGCACTCAAACTCTACCCTTCGCCTAAAAGGAGGCGGGAAAAGGGCTGGACTGCAAGGTCCTATCTTTATTTATTTATTTATTTTGTGGAAAAAAATATTCAACTGACGAGATACTGGCGTTATACACGTAGGAGTTCAATAAGTGTATCACCTGTTAGCATATAGCTGACAACTGTATCTATCGCTGGTTGACGTCAGAGTTCACTGCAGATGCCTGCTCAGCAATCACCCTGCAGCCGAGGTAATCAAAGCTAATACGAAAATCTATCACTATTTAAATTACACTTTTAAATTTTCTTTAATAAACCAGCACTCGTAATGAAGGGGTCATAAGGACGCACATGTGATAGGGGAAAATCGTCGTCCCAAAACGCTGTAAATGGGGGCCGTAGTTGAACATGCATTCTTCGCAATGGGCATTCATGAACTAATTATCTTGGATGCCGTGTTCCCCCCCTTCAACCACTATCCACATGTCAATATGCTGACTGCATACAAACGAATAGTGCATACTATTTCATTCCCAAGAATTATGTCGACGGGGTAGGGACACATGATCCCTTGGTACCAGTTCTGCCCTGTCGACAGAGCTCCAAACAGACCACTGTGCTCTTGGAAGGGCGTGACTAATGTTCTGTGTAGTATGCTTATGACTGTAATAAACTGTTTATTACTTACGTGGTCGAGCGTACTCTCACAAATACATAGTCTATGTCTTTATATTTCCTGAGTCCAATCTGTTCATCGTTGGGCACTGCTTTCTTCTAGTTATTCTCAATAGGGATATTTGTATCTTAACAAGCTGCTTGACAGCTATCGAAACTGAAAGATTCTTCTGCGAAATGAAGATACTGGTTATCAGAAGATCTGATGAAGTGGCATATCTTCATACATGTTTCATTAAAATGATCAATTTTCTCCTTTCTGAATGTCGGTCTACTCACTGGTATCCATCGGTTAGCTACATCACTTCTGTATAAGCTTAGCATATAAAATATTAGTCGTTAGTGACAGCAGAACATGAATCAGTTCTTCGGTTTTAACAAGAAGGAGTGGAGCTTGTGGGTGGTTTATTGTTATTGGATAACGTTTTTAGTATAGTGGCGGTATATTATTGGCACAACAGAAACAATTGTTACAAAATTATATTTGCCAACAGATAATGTGGTCATTTAATGAAAAATCATTCTTGTATAATGGAAGTTCAAGCGAAAACTGATGCGCGCTGTTATAACAGAAACAACACTGTGCCATTATGCAAACTTCACCATTAACAGTATGTCCTTAATTTTGCGTTTGAGTGCAGAACGTGTATTGCACTCCATACCTGACCATTTATTCAAAAATGTATGGATGCTTTTCGTATTCGTCTAGAGCAATTTATCTTCATGTCTCTAACGTCAAAAATAATATTTAAAACACAACAGGAAGAAATGCCCTCCTTTGCTAAACGTAGCAAAGCACTAAAAACTTACTAAATGAAACAATATTTGTCGGAAGTTGGTTTCTTATTACAGTAGAAATGGTTTCATTTAATAAATTAATCTTTTCTGTTGATGTACAGATAAAGTGAAAGAAAGGTTAAACGTATACGCTTAAGAGCATTTCTCTCTCAGGGACCTATTACGAGTAATACGGGATCTGATCAAAAAACTCCGGAGCTTTCGTAATTTCGTCCAAATAATGTGGAGCTAAATGCGGTTGGAATTGCTGCGCACGCCTGTGTTTAATGTGTAACAGCCGACAGCTTCATTGCTGTATGTCTGTTAGTTATTGTTCAGTTCTGCACTGAGTAGAACGTTGTGTGGTACAATTTACGTATTTCGAGAGGGCAAAGTTAGAGGAGCAACGCGTCTGCATTAAGTTTTGCGTGAAACTCAAGAGACCTTCACAGAGACACACCAAATGATGCAGGAAGCCTACGGTGTGTGATGAGTGCTGAAGCTCTACTCGGGCTTACGAATGGTTCACACGGTTTAAAAATGGCTAGACGTAAGTTAAACATGACCCTTGTTTAGGACGCCCTTTGACGTCTACCGAGTGCGCTCATGCCAGCAGCGTCAACTAGTCACCTTGTCACTTTCGATTCCCTTGTTTCATCACACCAGTGGGGGTGTAAAGAGAAGTCGAACTAGGTCCTAGATTCTCCTCGCCATGCTTAGCGCCTGGTTCAAAACCTAGAAGTTATTGGCTACAGTATTAACACAAAGTTACGACGCGTCTCACATAGCATAACAATTTTGCTTTATTACAAAGTAATTCCTTGCACTTTTAGAAAAAATTTTATTGATTGAGTCTCGTAGTTCAGACGTTTAATTGATTTTCAATTTCCAGTGGTATAAAGCAAGCCACTGAAGTTATTACCCGCTCTTCTAAAAGATTATTGCTGGATTATTAACAATTGTAAGCCATAATAGTTGATAAGTTATTTTGTATTTTTATTTGATTCATTTAATTTATTAGATATAGCTTCACAAAATAAAAATTTGATGCCATACTTCCAATCGTGGTTGTTAATCAAACTAATACTACTTACAAACCGGCAGGTTTCATATTTTGTGTTAGAGATCTTTGTCGTGTATTACTGTTCTAATAAAAGATCTCAGTAGTAAAAGTTCTTTAAATATATGAGCTAAGCTGTTCCCCACGTTTATGTCGACTGATTACTAAGTCACCCGCAATAAAGATATCTATCTGCCCGAAACTGGCATTCAACCTACTACTAGTTCCCCACAGAATACAAATTCTCAGTATATTAGCCAGGCTTGCACGACCGTAAATTGCCATTGTTATGTGTGACGTGAGTATACCACTGTGTATGTATTTAAATCGAAAGCATTTTACTAGACAGATGTGTCTCAGCAGATTGATCTGCCACCTGTTGGAAATTTAAGCAGCTATTGAACAATCGAAAGTAATAAAATGTTATAAACCTCAAATTAAATTGATTGTTGTATATACTTTAATTTTGAGTCTTTTATAAACTCGTTGTAACAGATAAAGTGTCCGCCCACGGTAGCTGAGTGGTCAGCGCGACAGATTGTCAATCCTAAGGGCCCGCGTTCGATTCCCGGCTGGGTCGGAGATTTTATCCGCTCAGGGACTGGGTGTTGTGTTGTCTTAATCATCATCATTTCATCCTCATCGACGCGCAAGTCGCCGAAGTGGCGTCAAATCGAAAGACGTGCACCCGGCGAACAGTCTACCCGACGGGAGGCCCTAGTCACACGACATTGGTAATGGTTGCTGAACTAAGGGGGGTAAGTGTTACTCTTCGTATGTAATTTTCACTGTTGATATAACTGCACGCGAGTAGTACACGAAGAAAAGATGACTGACGACGGTAGTCCGCACGGCCTCCTCGAGCTCACCAACTGCTGCTTGTAAAGCAGATACGCATGCACTCGTGGGTGACTGGCAACAACCCGTTGCCTTCTGTCGACGAAACATACAGAGGTAAACATGTCTAGGACGTCGCAGCAGCTGATCACCGACTGCAGTTGCAGCAGGGGTTGGAAGTACAGTAACTGATAGAAACACAGCCCTGTAAATTTCTACTAGCAGTCCCATTAAGTATGATGTTATATTCAGCCAACTAGAAACTCTAAGGCTCGATCAAAAAGTTTCAATTTGGGGACGTTCCTGCAGCAGCGTAGCGTGACTCCGATGCGGGTGTAGAAGCACCGACTTATAGACAAGGGATTAGTGTGGCGCTCGTGTCTTTCCGACGTGCGTGAGGAAAATTCGGAAAAAATTAATTTGGCGACGTTATCAACAAACAAGTCCAACCACGACCAACGAGCTGTTATTATTTTCTTGGCTGCCAAAGGACAGACAGCGGTAGACATGCACGGGAGAATAAAGAATTTGTATGGGGCAAGAGAAACGTCCGGGAAAACTGCGACAAGGCTAGCAAGGTATTTTATGGAATGAGTATCTTCAACATGGTGCGTCGATGGAATTATCTCAACAATGCTCACGGCGATTTTTCCTGACTGGGTCACCGATTCTGGTTTGTATGGCTGTGGAGCGGAAACATTTTGATCGTCCCTCAACTATTGAAGTTCTGGGAATTGTTGTCTAAAGTCACTCTTCAGTTCCTCTGGATATTAAACGCGCAGGTTAACGCACAATCTACTGCAACGTAGCTGTTTCATTGTGCATGAGTGGATGCAATAAACTTTCTAGAGATTTCGCAGTTATTGTAATTGGTATCTCCTATATTTTTACTCCATAAAATGTGTTGTAGTTATTCAGGTGGTAACAATCCATCTCACTGTCAAGCTCACAATAACACAATTACCTTTTTAATTATCATTTTTGCGAACAGGGTAGACGCTCGGTCTTAGGCGCCTTGCCACGGTTCGCGCGGTTGCCCCCGTCGGAGGTTCGAATCATACCTTGGGGATGGGTGTGTCTGTTGTCCTTAGCGTAAGTTAGTTTAAGTCAGATTAAGTAGTGTGTAAGCCTAGGGACCGATGACCTCAGCAGTTCCGTCCTATAGGAACTTACTACAAATTTCCAAAATTTCCCATTAATATTTTGTTGTGATTTCAATTAAAATTGTGTTGGAAAGGAAAGCTGATAAGAATACAAGTGCAAATATCTACTTTATATCAACCTTCCCGTTCATTGCCAAGTTGATTGTTTTGCTCTACAGTGCTTATTCTTGCAGTACTTTGGTTGAAATATTTTCCCAAGGGGTAAAGTTGTGTATCATAATTGTGATGTCTAAAATGACAATATTTTGGTCACTCTACGACTTCTGGACAGCATTTTGTTATGTTTCCATGTATGTAAATTATCGCATGACTACGATATAACAGCCAAAACTGGTCAATAATGACAAATAAACCACCACTATAGTCGACTGCGCAGACCGGTGTGGCCGAGTGGTTCTAGGCGCTTCAGTCTGGAACCGCGCGACCGCTGCCGTCGCAGGTTCGAATCCTGCCTTGGGCATGGATGTGTGTGATGTCCTTAGGTTAGTTAGGTTTAAGTAGTTCTAAGTCCTAGGCGACTGATAACCTTAGATGTTAGGTCCCATAGTGCTCAGAGCCATTTGAACCATAGTCGATTGAGGGAAGTTTTTATTTCGGAAAATTTGTACGACTGTAATAACTTGTAGAAGGAAAGTAGTTAGATTTTAGACGTTTTTCAGTTCATACGCAGTATCATTTTGGCTGTACACGTTTGGCCCCACTTTTAACCGTCCAGCTAAATGAATAAAGAAATGCGGAAGTAATGATTCTGGACGCAGGAATTGGATACTCCCACCTCGTTGTGATTTTCATCACAGAAGTTCTTGATAAAATATAGCAGTGCTGCAACGGGCCAAATAGAATCAGATGATCATGTAGTACGTGATGAGGTCGGTAGCGACAGTACCATAATTATCACAGTAGGAGAATTGCCACAGTCCTTAACCGAGTCAGACAGAAAGTAAGAGGCGTAACGTGTCGGAAATGTGTCAGTAGAGTTCTACGTATGAAACGGCGAATCATATCGCTGCCCTGATGGAAGGATACAATAGCTTTGTGCAGTGTGGCTCAACATAAACGAAGCGAGAGAAGTAGAGCAACACCCAAATGAATGGCCGGGTGGCGGGCAGAATTTATAAACCTCTTTGAGGTTACTCGGAGCGTAGTATCACGCACAATGCCGCTGCACTAGGCTACGCTACGTGCCGACTAATTACGCTGCTCAACCGGCACGCGAGATTAACGCTCGAGAGCCGCGGCGCTGGCAGTGGCGAATGAGGCTGGGTCGGTGCGGCGGGTGGGAAGGGAAGGGAAGCGGGGGGAAGGGGCTCAGCACGAGAATGGCTACACTGCTCGCCCCATTTCCTCCGCTCATCTAGAAGAGGTCTTCTGATGCCTCTCACTGGCAAAAGTAGACGGCGGACATAATAGCAACTACTCGTGCAGCATTTGTTCACTGCCTATATTCTGTGTAGAGCAGATTACATGTTGCCTGCCTGGAAATCTTATAACGGTAATAAATATTTAAATTGTTTTTTCAACATAACTTCTTCTTATACCGGACTAAACTGTATAAAATAATTTATCGTGGCCCCATATTGCTTCTTAATCCCATAGAGACAGCGCTGAAAATTTGTGTTTGTGCATTTTTCATAGGTATGACAAACATTGTAAAATTTAAAACGAAAAACTTGTGGCCCATGCAATACGTAACTGATGTTTGAATAGTTCACCTAAGTCTCTAACAATTTTATTACACTGCAAACGATAAGATCTGTTGTGTGATTTTGTGTTGTGTGTCAGCTACTCTCTACAATCCTTACAATTATCTATTACATGCAGTGCTAATATACTTTTAATTTATTTAGATAGGAAAAGTACTAGACGTGAATCGCGTTCAGTTTCAAGCACTCTCACCATCTTCTGGAATTTTCTTATTTTCCCAGCGCGAATGGTGCCACATAGCTGTACTCTTATACGACGTGTAGTATACAGGGTGACAATTACTGAACTACATGAAAAAAAAAAACGAAAATTAATTACGAACTACGGCGCGCGCACACTTTATGCAAGATGTAAACGTCACTACAGATATTCAGATTTAGGTTATGATATGTTCGATATGCCTCCCGTCGTTGGCGATGATGTGATGCAGGCGAATACCGAAATTATTCATCACCCGCTGGAGTGTCGGAACATCGATGCTGTCAATGACCTCCTGAATGGCTGCTTTCAGCGCAGTAACGGTTTTGGGGTGTTTGCTGTACACCTTGTCTTTAATATAGCCCCACAAAAAGGAGTCGCATGTCTTCAGATCCGGAGAATATGGCGGCCAATCGAGACCGACGCCAGTGGCCCCTGGGTACGCCAGAGCAAGAATGCAGTCGCCGAAGTGCGCCTCCAGGACATCAAACACTCTCCTGCTTCGACGCGGTCGATTGGATTGGATTGTTTGGGGGAAGAGACCAAACAGCGAGGTCATCGGTCTCATCGAATTAGGGAAGGATAGGGAAGTAAGTCGGCCGTGCCCTTTCAAAGGAATCGACATTTGCCTGGAGCTATTTAGGGAAATCACGGAAAACCTAAATCAGGATGTCTGGACGCGGGCTTGAACTGTCGTCCTCCCGAATGCGAGTTCAGTGTGCTAACCACTGCGCCACCTCGACGCGGTCGAACTCCGTATTGCATGAGCCACTTTGGATAATGGGGATGAAATCATAATCCAAAATCTTCACGTACCGTTCGGCAGTTAGCGTGCCATCAAGGAATATTGCACCGATTATTCCGTGAATGGACATTGCACGCGACACATCACCCGTTGAGGGCGAATAAACTTCTCTATCGCGAAATGCGGATTCTCAGCCCGCCAAATGCACTAATATTGCTTATTGACGAACCCATCGAAATGAGAGTGGACTTCGTCGCTAAGGCAAACCATATTCACATCAAAGTCCTGTTCGTCAATGCTCTGGACAATAATGTTGACGAAACACAACCGCTATTCCAGGGCCCTGGGGCTTAGTGAGGATAGGTTTGAATTTTGTATGGGAGAGATGCAGGTCTTCAACAGCAATTTGTCGGAGTGTCTCCTGGTTCTTTCTCACCTGTTGTGCAACTCGTGTGATCGATTCCCGGGAACTGGTTTGAAGCACAGCGCGTTTCTTCTAGATGTTTTCAGGCGTTTTCATCCTTTTAGGATGACCGACACTGCCTACACTGTCATCGTGAACACTACCCGTTCTATCAAACTTGTGAATCAAAATCTTAATTGTTAGGACGCTTGGACCGGTAGTCTTCAGCTTCAATTCGGTCGAGAACTTCCTTTGAGCGGCAGTTGGGCTGTTATTGCTTTGATAGTAGGCCTATGCAAGCGCTATACGCTCAGGCGTGACAGTGAATCGTGATATTTTCACGTGCAAATGGCCAACAGAAACAAGGCGCGTGCGCATGCGCATAGTAATTCACATCATGCTCTGCGCCCAACCGTGCAGTTTGAAATTCCTAATGCAAACCGTTGAGACGTTACAACGACTTTATTTCATATAGTTCAATACCTGTCACCTGGTATATTTTACTTACAGAAATCTGTAAGTTACTCAGGTACATTTGGTTTTACATATGGTGTGTTTCATGTTATGTGATGATTAGGTATTATACAGGGTGAACCAAGAGGGAAGGTACATGATTTGAGGGGTGATAGTATTGGTGATTCTGAACATTCAATACAGCATATGCCCTTTTCTTAACCGGGCGCCACTCGCACGTCTATCTTCACCAGAATTCACATGTGAATACAACCGAAGTGACGTTAGACTACGTACTGCTGTATTTACTGACCATTTCAGTGCGCACTTCACTTCACTCTTATTTTACATGCGTGTGCTCAAGTAATGGACCGTACGAGTGAGCTCAGATCAGCAACGCGGCAGCAGACTACAAGAGCTGCAAAGTGCATTGTATCTGAAAGTGGGATTCTTGAACATTTTTTACGAGGAAATTTACACAGTTAAACAAAACATTAGATCCCAATGTTTCATCTACTATCACCTGCATTTGTCCTCTTCACCAATGTTTTCATTAGTTTCTTCGGAAACTGTTAAGAAAGGAATTAGCATATGAAGTTTTTATCAAAATCTCTGTCAATCTTCAAAGCATGTACCCTTCCGCCTCAGTCCCACTGTATATGGTATTTTTACCGATCTCAACCTGGTTCGATTGACTTGAAACTGGCTATCATCAGAAATATATCCAATATAATACACTCCTGGAAATGGAAAAAAGAACACATTGACACCGGTGTGTCAGACCCACCATACTTGCTCCGCACACTGCGAGAGGGCTGTACAAGCAATGATCACACGCACGGCACAGCGGACACACCAGGAACCGCGGTGTTGGCCGTCGAATGGCGCTAGCTGCGCAGCATTTGTGCACCGCCGCCGTCAGTGTCAGCCAGTTTGCCGTGGCATACGGAGCTCCATCGCAGTCTTTAACACCGGTAGCATGCCGCGACAGCGTGGACGTGAACCGTATGTGCAGTTGACGGACTTTGAGCGAGGGCGTATAGTGGGCATGCGGAAGGCCGGGTGGACGTACCGCCGAATTGCTCAACACGTGGGGCGTAAGGTCTCCACAGTACATCGATGTTGTCGCCAGTGGTCGGCGGAAGGTGCACGTGCCCGTCGACCTGGGACCGGACCGCAGCGACGCACGGATGCACGCCAAGACCGTAGGATCCTACGCAGTGCCGTAGAGGACCGCACCGCCACTTCCCAGCAAATTAGGGACACTGCTGCTCCTGGGGTATCGGCGAGGACCATTCGCAACCGTCTCCATGAAGCTGGGCTACGGTCCCGCACACAGTTAGGCCGTCTTCCGCTCACGCCCCAACATCGTGCAGCCCGCCTCCAGTGGTGTCGCGACAGGCGTGAATGGAGGGACGAATGGAGACGTGTCGTCTTCAGCGATGAGAGTCGCTTCTGCCTTGGTGCCAATGATGGTCGTATGCGTGTTTGGCGCCGTGCAGGTGAGCGCCACAATCAGGACTGCATACGACCGAGGCACACAGGGCCAACACCCGGCATCATGGTGTGGGGAGCGATCTCCTACACTGGCCGTACACCACTGGTGATCGTCGAGGGGACACTAATAGTGCACGGTACATCCAAACCGTCATCGAACCCATCGTTCTACCATTCCTAGACCGGCAAGAGAACTTGCTGTTCCAACAGGACAATGCACGTCCGCATGTATCCCGTGCCACCTAACGTGCTCTAGAAGGTGTAAGTCAACTACCCTGGCCAGCAAGATCTCCGGATCTGTCCCCCATTGATCATGTTTGGGACTGGATGAAGCGTCGTCTCACGCGGTCTGCACGTCCAGCACGAACGCTGGTCCAACTGAGGCGCCAGGTGGAAATGGCATGGCAAGCCGTTCCACAGGACTACATCCAGCATCTCTACGATCGTCTCCACGGGAGAACAGCAGCCTGCATTGCTGCGAAAGGTGGATATACACTGTACTAGTGCCGACATTGTGCTTGCTCTGTTGCCTGTGTCTATGTGCCTGTGGTTCTGTCAGTGTGATCATGTGATGTATCTGACCCCAGGAATGTGTCAATAAAGTTTCCCCTTCCTGGGACAATGAATTCACGGTGTTCTTATTTCAATTTCCAGGAGTGTATATGCAGTTGCTGAACAACCAATGGCTGTGGATTTGTCTAGAAAGATAAATCTTTTCCACAACATTCGATCTCCGTTGTAAGTTGACTAGGGACAGAATGGGATAGTTATTGTCTGTGTTTATTACTGGATTTTTATTATGCTACAAACAATGCAAGATTTCACAGTTTTAATTTGTGTTACCCTGTTACTTTTCTTTCAGTACGTTCTGCATGTTTTATAGCATGTTCGATGAACGTTTGCCATTAACGTCAAGGAAAAATTTACTGCAAATTAAATAAATATGTATAACCTAGCGCATAAATCTCGGACACTACTATGCCACCCCTATCAATGTGAATTTATTGTTTTATCAGTTAGATTTCTTAAAACATGTGGTCAACTTCAGACGCTTTAGTACTGTGACACATTCAAATGAGGCTTAACAGTTGCAAACCAATGCTGTATGTTGCACTGGCCAACGCCAATGGGAGGGGTCAGCGGCTGACCCCAAAACCATCGCACATTCTCTATCTAGGATAAATCACATTACTTATGTATTTCCATAATTTTGGCAGATTAGAAGATTAAAATGTTGATTATTATTACTGGGAAAGAGTTTCTGGGAAATTTTTAGTAAAAAATAAATAGTTTACTACATTTATTTGCATTAATTTCACAATTACAAGGATTACTAAGATTCACATTCAGAACACTTTACAATACGAACTACTTCTTCTTTCTTGGTGTGTGCAGGGCAGATATACTTCCTGCAAGAAGTGCAAGCCTTCATGTACTTACGGTCTTTGCTTCTGGCGCATAAGTAACAGCGTCCTTTCTTTGGCAGATTATGCGCAGCTGCACGTGTTACTTTCCGTCACGGCTCCGTGACGTTGTTTCCTCTGCTCACAGCACCTTGATTTTGATTACACTCATACCCAAAAGTTGATAACGCTGTAGTGTATTTTGAGTGTAGGCCTACAGCATTTTGAGCGCGTGTTTTCATGTTGAGGTTACAAAGTTCACAAGCAAGATCTTTCAGGTACTTCTTTCTTCCAGAACTCTTTGTCGGGTAATTCCTTGTGTGTATCTTGAAATACAACATATGAATTGTATGCTGCAATGTCAATCAAGTTGAAAAACACCGCCATTGGTCATCGACGCGTTGCTCGATAGCAGCTGTACGTTCTAACAGACTTATCAAATGTATCCACTCTTGACTTTGTACAATTGTAGAATAGGATGATGTCTGGCTTCTCTTCCGTCACATTCATATCATGATCTTGGGTTGACAATACTGTAACAACCTTTCCTTTCTTAGGCACGTAACTGATTAAAGTGGCATCACTAAAGACAAATTGGATTGTTCACGGTGTAGCTTTTTTTTAGAGAAACAGGACGGAGTTCTGTAGGAACATCGCGTTTGGCACTTCGAATAGTACCAACTGCAGTTATTTTCTCATTCAAAAGCTCAGATGCGAGTGGAATGGTAGTGAACTTTCTATCCATGGTAACATTTCTTCCAGATTGTTTCAAGTTAGACATTTCAATCAATCTTCTAACTATTTCAGGGCCACTGTTATGGCTCTTCCAAGCTTTTGATTGGTACACATCACAATGTTATCCAGGATGTTATCATCGATGTACATGAGAAAAGCATTAGCTGGTGTATCAGGTTTTATCCCTGGCTTAGTTCCTTTCGTGGTTCTCATTACGTTAGCAACGGACCTCCCCCTTTGATTTACGTAAGGGCTTCTCTTCCATATCATACTTTACGGGGCGACCATGCCTTTTTCAAGTTGATCAATTTGTGCTTTCGGCTGGGTCGTCTTCTTGTTGGTTGAATACATATAAAAATATGAAAACAGAACCGACCACTAGCAAACTAAGCGCTCTACCGAGACACACATCCTAATATACTCCAAAATATCTGCAAAAAGTAATAAAAATCGATACTTACCCTGTTCACTTTCATCTAACTCGCTGCTGTCAGAAAGTACTTGATCTGGAATTTCCATGACTGCATCTTCAGTTTCACTGCTTGAGATTTCGGATAGTTCACCACTAAATTCATTGCCCGCATCTCGTGGTCGTGCGGTAGCGTTCTCGCTTCCCACGCTCGGGTTCCCGGGTTCGATTCCCGGCGGGGTCAGGGATTTTCTCTGCCTCGTGATGGCTGGGTGTTGTGTGCTGTCCTTAGGTTAGTTAGGTTTAAGTAGTTCTAAGTTCTAGGGGACTTATGACCACAGCAGTTGAGTCCCATAGTGCTCAGAGCCATTTGAACCATTTGAACTAAATTCATTGTCTGAACTCTCAAGCAAATTTCTAATTTCGTCATCTGTCAATTTCATCTTCTTGTACATTCTGTCAAATGCGACAAAGATATTAACTTCCATTCACCACACTGTTTACCGGTTGACTGCGAGTAGTGATTGTTGACCTGCTACACCTTCATGTATAACAATCTGTACAACTCAACAATGAGTGTAAACCAAAAGCTGTTCTCATTATCGATTGTAGCAATTATAATTACGATAAATGTCATGTATTTATTAAATAAACTACTGAACACGACAGGAGCTTTAGCCTAAAAACTTCTTTGGGGTCAGTTACTGACCTCCCCCGCCCCCTCCTCGCCATTGGTATGCAACTGTTAATAAGCGCGAATGTGCATCTCGCAGGGGCGGACTGAATCCTGGGCGACTCACCCACATGATCATGACGAGGAAGACGAGGTTGAGCGCCAGCACGACGATGGCCGGCGCCTGGTAGATCCAGTCGTAGCTGTCTGGGCTCATCCACGGGCAGTGCCGCAGCAGAGACTCCGTGCTGTGCACCTATGTCAACAATGTGACAGCACGTCACGATATAATGAATTAAACTTTTCAGTTGTTTTTTTTCGTGTGTGAGCACTATAATAGCTTGATGCATATAAAACTGAACCACAACTTGAACTGTTAGTACTACATAACTTCAGCACCGCTACTGATTGTATTAAAAACACAACTACCAACACCACCACCACCACCACTACTACCACTACTAGTATCCCCTTGCATTCCGAAGAATAGTCGTGAAGTTCTAATTATAGCCCCACATAATAAAGTTAGGTAGTACATTTCTTTGTTGTTTGCAGTTACATGCTTGCGCTCCTGGTACAGTTTCAAATCCTTGCGCCAAAGTACCGTAGCACGCCGTCACAGGAGCCAAAACATAACGACGCAGCCCATCGATACAATGGAATAGCGTGTGGCAATTCGCTTACGGCAGCAGCAGAAATAGTCCAGATGTATCAGGTTTATCCAATCGATTAATAATTACATTTATTGTTGTTTCCCGCTGCTCCCGTAAGCACTTTACTGTACGAAACTTCATTTTATCCGTAGTTAAGTTCCTGTGGCGGCCTGATACCGAACTGTGGCCCAGACTGCAGACATGTAACTGCAGAGAAAGGAAATATTAATTACGCAACATTATCTTTTTAAGATGATTACTACTACTACTACTACTACTACTACTACCATTACTACCACTACCATTGCTGCTATTGAAAATAACTGAAACTGAAGATTCGAAATGGCAACGGTATGAAATTACGTGTAGTATCTTTCACTTAATGTTAAACTTGGTTCTGTAAGGCACAGAACTTAAGGCTAAGCCTGTGGTACACTTTCTTGCCTTTCGGTCGCTTCATTGTTCCTATTGCGATTTAATTGTTACTAATATAAGTAAAAGAGTACTGAACAGGTGACTGTGTTCGTGCGACTGCTCAACACACAGGGTGTATATAAATAAATAGAGCGGCTTTAAAAATTAATACTAAATCGATTTATTACTTTACATGGACAAATCTCACAACATAGGCAGCAGCAACAGTCCGTGTTTTCGCTTTGATGCCTTAGTCACAATCCTTCAATATGTGCGCCCTTGGTCAAGTGATACACATCTACACGGTAATCAGATTCTTGCTATTTCGGTGCAGCATGTCCTACGTGGTGATGTGCAGTGCTTGCTTTATTCTATCAAACCCTTCTTCAAGGACACGGCATTTCCCGTACATAACTCGCTTCTTCACAAACGCCAAAGAAAGACAACACAGGGTGTTAAATTCGGCGTACAGTATGAGCAGAAGAGAAATTTTTTGTCTGCTATTGCAGTACGTCCGATTCAGCGTTGCTTCTCAACACGACTGAGAAGCTCTCTCATTTTCCTGTGAAAATAGGGCGGCACCGTTCAGTTGCAAAATGTAGTCATTGTAACTGGTGTTCAAATGGGTTATAACCAGGTTTCCAGCATGTCTCTAAACAATTTTTTTGACTTACCAATCTTCTGGCTGGTTTGTTGCGGTACCCCAAGAATACCACTCCTCTGCCAACCTCTTCATCTCAGAGTAGCACTTGCAACCCACGTCCTCAATTGCTGGGCGTATTCCAATCTCTGTCTTCCTCTACAGTTTTTGCCCTCCACAGCTCCCTCAAGAACCATGGAAGTCATTCCATGATGTAACAGGTGTGCTCTCACCCTGTCCCTTCTTCTTGTCAGTGTTTCCGACATATTTCTCTCCTCTCCGCTTCTGCGTAGGACCTCGAAATGAGTTACCGACACCATTTGTTGTACGAAGAAAAAAGGGTCGCGCACTTTCGAGTGCGACACCGGAGAGAAAACGTTCACTTTTGAAGAGTCACGCTGATGCCCTACCGTCGTATGTGGTTTCACTCTCGTCTAGATACGGATGTTGTGTGTGTTCACCTTGCCACTAACATGGAAAGTGGCTTCGTCGCGGAAGATGTGTCCTTCTACAAAACCAGCGACCTTCATTTCTAACTGCAACCCTTCATATTTAAAAGTCACGCATTTTCATTTTGTCGTCTGGTGTAAGGAGCTGCGCTAATTCCTCTCTATGCACTTTAAAATATAATCCCTTACGCAGCACCTTCCAGAACGCAGCCTTTGACATGAGCAATCCCCTCGCCCAGTCTTTCGACGCTTCGCCCACTCTTTCGACGTTTGCGTCAGATACACGTAGTCGACGAGGATTCTTCTCCTTGCAAAGGAATCCGGTTTCCACGAACTCTTTGTCCCAGCCACCTAAGCTATTTTTGTGTGGTCGTTCTTTTTTAAGCCGTGCACGAAGCCCACGCTGCACTTTGAGCACAGATCTGGACACTTCAAAACAGAGCACACAGAATTTTCTGTCGCGACGCCATCCTGAACACAGACGCTACTTCTGCGCAGTAAGCACGAAAAGCGTGCAGTGGGTACTGCATCCATAGTTTGGGCAGTTGCTGCTGCGTATGCCGTCAACTTTGCCCGTATAAAGTAATAAATCGATTTATTATTAACTTCTACAACCACGCCGTTCGTTTATAAACCCTCTGTATGTAATAAACCAGACATAATATGCGGAAAGACATACTATAGATTACATCAGGCTGAATAATTTTCACTCTCGCGAAATTGGTCATTCCACACATTTAAACATTACTGTTCCCATGGGATTCTAATAGGCAATAAACATTTGTTGGAAAGTGTACGATATTTCTATCTAAAGCAGATGCTGCTCACAAATAATTCTTCTTTCGTAAATGTTTGTGAGTCTATCGTGTTAACCTGGAGCTATAAAACCATAACAAGGAAGAAAAGAAATACTACATCATCTATAAACTGATTGTGCCAGTCAAATATGGATAAACGTAAACTGAGTTTTTCAGCGATAGATGTTCTTACCTGCTGCTCCGTCGCTCTTGGTGCAAAGCTCTTGACAATCCCCCAGAGCAATACGAACACGGCAGGAGCGCCTGTGAACAACAGGTGCAGAAAACCAATAGCGGCACTGATTTACATTACAAAATTATAACGTGGCAGCATTTACCCTTGGAGTTCTTTTGTTTCTGAGTAAACACGAAAAATTGCAACACCGTGAACGAATCGTCTGATATATCCGGAAGTCAGAATGACAACAAATTTACGCTATCACAATTATTATTAACTGAAACTACCAAGCGCAGTTTTTTATGTTACGATGTTTAACCGAGCAGGAATGACATACAACTAAATCAGTTACTGTGCCGCCGGCAGCGGTGGTCTAGCGGTTCTAGGCGCTCAGTCCGGAACCGCGCGACTGCTACGGTCGCAGGTTCGAATCCTGCCTCGGGCATGGATGTGTGTGATGTCCTTAGGTTAGTTAGGTTTAATTAGTTCTAAGTTCTAGGGGACTGACGACCAGAGATGTTAAGTCCCATAGTGTTCAGAGCCATTTTTTGAGTTACCTTGCCTTCTGCTTGAGAATCGTGAAGCAGTTGCCAACAAAAGATGAAAGGTCAAAGTAGGGAATAACGCCAGTCTTTCAATAACAGTATTTATCGACCATTCATAGGTACATGTGGACTGCCATATTCCTGTATAACTGCAGCCTCAAAATAGCTTGTTAAAGCTTTTGTAATAGTTATTCTTACGACTCACATTCACGTTTGGCTTTCATCAGAGGTTAATGATGCGATCTAGCTCCATCTCTGGTTCGTAGCTCTTAAGAGGATGCAACTTGGCTGATTTGCATTTTTATAATAAGTTAAGTGTAATATTCTCTTTGCCGGAAATATACAACTGTTACTAAAATGTTTCATTGTAAATAAATCGTCTCAACTGTACTTGACAAATTCTTTATTTGGATAAAATCGTACACAGGACTCGAATTTCAAGAAGTAAATCCAATCTTCAGGCACCACAAAGAGCAATGCAAAACTCATTAACATTGTGAGAGTCCACACAAATGTGAACCTCGGGTCATACCTTGAATCTGTATGAGAAAATCGTACCAGTCACGTAAAAATCCAGAAAATTTATGAAGCAGCATGCGAGAAGCAGGGCGGATGAAGCATGGATGGGTTCTTTGAGTCAACCAGTACCATGGCCGATCGACAGGACATAACCGAAAAAAACAGGAATAAATCAACAAAGAAGCGCTCATAGCCAGGCTAATGTAACATACGAACCAACTGCGTGCGCCAGACATGTGGCATAGACTTTAGAAAATAAAATAAAGGCATAAATGCCGTAGAATGCTAGTTTGTGAACCACAAAAATAGCTTACCACAAAAGTTCCCAGCCCGCTTTTATGGGAAGCTATTTCTAAGGTTCGGAATTAGCATTCTAGGGCTTTTTAGCCTTTATTTTACCTTCTGAAGCCTACGCTACATGTCTAACAGTTCGCAGTTGGTTCGTTGGCTACTTCAGCGTGATGTGAGCGTTTGTTTGTTGATTCACTTCCATTCTTTTTAAAATTTATTTTCAGTTACACTCAGTTTACCTGGTATGGTACTGGTTGATCGAAAGGATCTTTTGAAGCCGCACCTTCACGAGATTTCGCATGGTACTTGATAAATTTGCTGAGTTTGTTACATCACTGATACGCTTTACTCGTCACATTCAAGGTATGACGTGATGTTGACATTTGTATGAACGCTTATAATATTCATTAATTTTATGGTATACGTTCCATTTAGTAGTGCGTGAATATCAGAGTTATAGTCTGAAATCCGTGTCGAGTTTGCAGTTTTATCTAAATTAAGCATTTGTCAAATACAGCTGAGTGGATTTATTTACCACGAAACATTTGATTCGTCATGAAAAATAAGTTATGTATATCGCGCAGGTGACTTTCATGGATGTGAGGATATGAGAACATTACCCATGAATGTAATCAGATGTTAGCTACTACCATACTCCTTAACGCCCCCCCCCCCCCTCCCCTTTTTCCCGAACCACACCATCATAAACAATCTTTAGAACGAAACACAAGATTCTTTGAACACTTTCATTTTCAAAGTTAAATGAGATTTAGATTTGTAGATATCATAGTACACTATCAGTGAATTAGACAATTGGTGCTGTTTGCTGTTTACCTCTGACAACATTTGTTTGCCTTCCTACTTCTCTCCCTACCGACACTTGTTTTATCCACACCCTGCACTCCTTTAAAATCACCCAAATTAAAATGACAGTGCAATGATTAAGCCTACTGTCCGTAAATCTCTTTACCACTGGAGTCCTTATTTCCGAACTGCCAGAAATCGGAAGACTTTTGACGGCCATGTTTTGTGTCTGACCAGTGGTACTACTACCACTAATACTGCTATTACTACTACTACTAATAATAATAATGGTAATATTATGGAGGCCCTACAGCAGTATAGTATGTATTATAAAATAACTGTTTTCTAGTGCTGTCCAATAGTCCGTTTATTGTTACGATACGAGTAATGATGCAATATCTGATGAAATGTCGAAAGTAAGTCCAACTTGGAGAAGACATTTTCATGAAATGTTTAAGCATATGTGATGTGTATGTTACAATTTTAGTGTGTCAAGGTGTCTCAAACCTTCGAGTCAAACCGAAACAGATGATAGGGGGTCAACTAACGATTATATTGAGGTAGCAAACTATTGGGCGGGAATGTTTATTTGTTGTGTTACGGACATACACAGCATACACCCTATAACAACAACGTAGCTCCTAGTATCTGTGCAAAGTGACGAAACCAGTCTCAATATAGGCACGACAACGGCGCATGAAGTTTTACCGCTCGCTATCAAAGATTGCTGTTGTCTGCTGTACCAGGAGGCAGGTAGCTTGGTCAGTAGCAAGCATGTCTTCATCGTTTTCTGCGGGGTTTCATATTCCAAAATCTTGACGTAATCCAGGAGTGAAAAGCTAGGAGCTGTCTGGTACCGCTCGCCGCGGAATTTGTATCGCCGCCAGACGTCATGGACGTGGAAGACCCATAGAGGTCTCTGTACCATTGCGCTGTAAGCTGTGGCGGCGTGCGCCTCCTGGCCCGCATTTAGAGTGAGGGCGCCACAGTGAAACACGTGGTTGCAGCGGCCAATAGCAGCGTCCTCGATCGAGTATTTAAGCGTCTGCCGGTCGCTCAGACAATCTCACCTCACCTGGATCCCTCATCTCCGGTCCATCCAATCCAAACCCCACAACCGCCTCTGACTCCTCAAACTCCTCTCCAGCCGGACATGGGGGTTGCACCCCTCTACCATCCTCCACACCTACAAATCCTTAATCCGTCCCATCCTCTGTTATGCCAGTCCTGCCTCGATATCTGCCCACCCCCCCCAAATTCTATAAGTCACTCCAGATCCTTGAGCGTCATGCACTCCACCTCGCCTTCCATATACGCCTCCCGTCCCCCACGCGGATCCTCTATGGTCTCATTCCTTTCCCCCATCTGCTCCTATTCCTCGAACATATCCGCATCCTCTACACCTCCCGCCGTCTTGAACCCCCTCACCCCTTGGTTGCTCCTCTCCTTTCCGATCCCCGCCCCCTGCCACGTCTTCACCGTTGTGTCCCCCCTGCCCTCCATCTCTACACCCTACATCTCCTTTCCCAAGGTGGCTTCCATCAACTCCCCCTCCCGGATGATGCCCTCTCTCCCTCCATTTATCCCTCCTATCGACTCTGATCATCACTCCCCCTCCTTTCCTCTATCCTTTTCCCAGGCTCCCTCTCCCCCCCTTCCATCCTCTTTCTTCCCCACCACCCCCTTCTCTCCCCCGAGTCCTTTTACATTTCCCTCCTCTGCCTCCTCTCATTCCCTCTCGCGTCTACCCTTCTCCCCCTTTATTAGCCCTCTCCCTCCTTGGTTCCCACCCCTTTTTCATTTTTTAGTCTCCTCCCTCCTTGTTTTTCCCCCTACTCCAGGTGCCCCTCCCCCCCCATCTGCCTTGGATTGGGAGTGCCATCTTTGTGTCGCCATTTTCGTGCAGTGTTTTACGGTGTGTTTTTTCCAGTGAGTGCTCCGTGTTGTGTCTTTTGGGAAGTGTAGCGAACAGCCATCATACTGTCGCTGGGTGTGCTTTTTTTTATCTCTTGCGAACAGAAACCAGACTGTCGCCATGTTTCTTAATTGTGTGTCTACTATGTTCCTTGTCTGATTCCTGTGTATTTTATCAACATTGCTAACCCCTTTTGCTTTCTGTTTTAACTTTCCGCATTTTTACGCCATTTTACACTTTAAATCATCATTTTATCGCCTGTTCTTCCTTGTTTCTTTCTTCTTACTTTATTAAACAAAAGTCTGTAGGCTGTAGAGCAGCGTAGTAAGCTGCTGCCAGCCCGCCCCCTTCGGGGGGAATTGAAACTCAATAAAGAAAAAAAAAAAAGAAAAAAAAGGGCTCAGCCTGCAATCGTTCACCTGTGCCATCGACATCTTAAGTGTTTGTGCGTCGTGTCAACAGTTTGTGGTGTGGATAATCGTCGAGTGTGAACGTCTTCGTGTTTGTACTGATGTGTCTACTGTTTATTACCCGCCATTATGTAACTTATGTGTATTCTTTCTGTTTTTTCTCATTATCTATTCTATGGCTGAAGAGCAGCGTAGAATGCTGCTGACAGCCTGCCTGTTGTACAGGTTTTAAAATAACAACAAAGAAAAAAAAAAGCTCAGCCTGCCAGTCTAACCTTGCGTACGTCTCAGGACATATCGTCTCGCATTAGACAGCGTATTGACTTTCGTGTTTTCTCTACGAGTGGACGTGGTTGTCTCGTTTGGTTTTCGTCACTCTGTTGTCCGTTCTTGTTGTGTCGTAAGGTCCTTCGTTGGTCGTGTCCGTCCTCTCCCGCTGTGTTGTTGTTCTCGAGCCGCTCCGCGGGTCCCGCCGCGTTTCCGTCACTATAACCCCGCGACTGTTCCAGTCTCCGTTACAACAACCTGTAAGATATGGCGATCACGCTGGCACGGGAACGGGATCTCCTCTTTCAATCCCATGATAAAGGCATGTGTTCTTCAGGTGATCGATGACAGGGTGAAGTCTCCAAGAACTCTCACAGTAATACCATGTAACATGGTCCAGTCAAACTGGGAGGCAGCAAATAAGATCCTATTAGGTGACGTTAGGCGACAATGGCCACTCATACGTTGACAGAGAGGCATTAGTGGTGGGCACGGGATCGTCCTCATCCAAATATGGGTGCAGCGGCTGTTGAAAAAACCATCTCTGGTCAGCAATGCGTCATTCGTTAACAACACAAACAGTATACAGTTCGGCACTACAACACTGCGGTGGATAATGCAAACGTCCATTATGATTGAGGTTTAATATCTGTTCCTCCAGTGTTCTCCTCATTGTGTCCTTCGAAGTGTGCGTTTCGCAAGCAAGATGAAGGGTATTTATTGCTGGGTGGTCAGTCACACGATCCAACACCATATTTTCAATGTCTGTTCAAAATGGTTCAAATGGCTCTGAGCACTACGCGATTTGACTTCTGAGGTCATCAGTCGCCTAGAACTTAGAACTAATTAAACCTAACTAACCTAAGGACATCACACACATCCATGCCCGAGGCAGGATTCGAACCTGCGACCGTAGCGGTCGCTCGGTTCCAGACTGTAGCGCCTAGAACCGCACGGCCACTCCGGCCGGATTCAATGTCTGTCTTTGGCGGGAACCTCGGTCGGCTCTGTGGCGTGAAACGATCCCTTCTGTCGTAAGCTGGTATCCACGGAGATAAAGTTCTTCCAATTAGGATGACGTCTGTTGGGTAACAGTTATCTACACATTGTGCTGCCGTACAGGCACTACCTCATGTTCACCGTACATTAAATACATGTCACCTCACGTAACGTTCCATCTTTGACTACGTGTGATGCACCGTACACTATAGCACACCTCACCATGGACACATCACAAGCTGTCTGATGCAGTGGATGACGGACACCAGGAGCAGTGATGTGCGTGCGGCACAGATTAATGTGCTGGGGCGATGCGTATGGTCGTCACATGACACACTCACCATGAGTTAAGTTGTGTACAGTACGTCTCTTTGGTTATCAGTGGTGTACGCTGTTTAACATCCGCTGCCTGTTCCAGAATACAACAGGTACCCGGTCTTTGTGAGAATGTGACAGAACTGCATGCGACGTTGCAGTACATGCATTGAGACTGCCGGTCGTCACTTTAAAGAATTACTGTGAACTACTTAGTTGTTATGTGCTGTCCACCGGATTTCTGTCCATTGGTTCCTTTACCTCAATATACTCGGTTGTAGACCCACTGTCACCTGTTGCAGTTTGACCTAGAACGCTTGAGACACCCTGTAGATACATGGTATAAAACTACAAAGGATGTGCTAGGGGTGTACAATATGAAGATTTCATACACTTGTTACACGAAGAAAAATGTAGCTATTTGTAACTCTTACGATCATCATTAGAGTCTTATCAGATAATGATAATAGTAATGATATGGCAAAAATAATGTAGTTACATGACTGAAACATAGTTCAATCGTTCGGTGTTTACCCTTCATAAAACGACATTTTACCCCTCAGGATGTAATTACCCCGATGTTGGGAGCAACTGATATAGTGTATCATGGTGTTGGTGCTCTATGGTGATGATAGTTTGACGTCTTCCCCGACGGATGGATCACTATCATCAGTGTCACACACCGTCACAACAGAAGACACTGGGGATAAGTTTACAATTTAATCCACGCCGTTGCCGACAACTTTGGTGATCAGCAAATTAACACCGCCAACAGTCCTTCTCTTAAAATTTGTGTAACGAAGATAAAAGTGTCTTTCATCACCAGGAGTCTAACCGTTTCATGTTCAAGCCAGATATCACTGCAGAGGCGTTCAATAACGACTTCGTCAGGTTCCCAGGGCGGCCTGGGCTAGCGAGGCGAGCGCATCGCTGCCGTTGCTCGCTACGCTTACTCGGCCGTTGAGAGCTTGTAGGTTTCCGTGCTGTGGGCGCCGTGGAAAGCAAGTTGTCGTGTGTTGTTTTCACAAAGCCCGCAGACTGTCGTGTTCTGCGCCCCGCAGCAAGGGAAGAAAGTATACGCAGAGGAAACCTGCCGCCACGAGGGGTCCTTCGGTTGTGCAACTCGCTGAGCCTGTCCCCCTTTTGTACGTCAAGTGCAAAGGCGGGTGGACAGCGGTGTTCGACACCGTGACGAACTGCGCCAAGAACGAGGTGGTCTACGAGTCTGTCGATACAGAGTCGCTGATCAGCGTTCGGGCCGCAAACATGGCCGACCACAGGGCGATCAAGGTCGCAGTGGCCGAACACACCGTCGACGCGCCGCCGGCGCGTGAGAAGGCTCCTTCCGTAGGAAGATTGAAGACGACCAAGGCACTCCTCAGGTGCTGTGATGAGGCAGCGGTCCGGGAAGGGCTGCTGCGAGCCGGGTTTGGTAATGCAACCGCAAGGTTGCACAACCGGACCAACAAGAAGAGGGCGCCGCTCTATGCCGTGACCGTGCAAACGGCCGACGGCGGGAGCGACATCTTCGACTTGCGGAAGTTGCTGGGTTTCCCGGTTACGACAGGAGCTCTACCGACCGCCACGGACCACCAGCCCCTGTGCTTCAGGTGCCAGGGCGAGGGCCATGTCGCAAAGTATTGCCGCAACGCGGCGCGGTGCGTCAAGTGCTCAGGCTGGCACGACAGCCGCGCCTGCGACCGCGGCAGTAACGTTCAGCCGACTTGTGTCCGGTGTGGCGACCCGCACGTAGCCAACTGGCGCGATTGCCTGGCTTTCTCAAGCCGCAACTGTGCCGAAGGCGGCGAGGCGGCCGCGGCCGCACCGACGCAGCGGAAGAAGAGAAGAGGACGTCGGAAACGGGGTAGGGCGCAGAACAGCCCGGCGCAGCCGAGGGACGGCGCAGTAGCAGCTCCACCTGTTAGGGGCAGGGACGACCGCCCGGAAACGGGCAGTCGGGATGCAGCTCACGCCCCCGAGAAGAAATGTGGCCTCAAACTCGGCACCGCGGTGAAGGAGGCAACTGCAGCCCTCAAAGCTGTCATGGCGGCAGAGAGGACTGCCTTCGCAGCCGCCGTGGCTGCAGAGAAGGAAGAGGCCTTGAGGCAACTGCGTGCAGTCTTCACCCAAGGCCTCAGTGCAATAGTACCTGCGAACACTCCTGCGACCTCGCAGAAGGACGTTCGCGCGCCTGTCCCAGCGGCTGCCCCAGCAGCACCGCAGGTGAAAGGTGCAATGAAGAAAACCGCCACCCCAGCGGCACCGGTGGCGACGCTGACCACTGCGGGATCGGCCCCCGCGAAGGGCCGAGAAGACAAAGAGGCAGCCTTCATCGCACGAGTGCGAGCGAACGGCCTGCATTTCTCCGACGCTGGAGCGGCGCAGCTCTCTGAACAAACGGAGCTGCTCGGAGCTACACTGCAGAATGCCTGCGCCGTGCAGTAGAGGAGAACGCCGAACGGCGGCCGGCGGCCGCCGTTCTGCACCAGCCTGATGAAGCTGTACCAAGTCACTGACGACAAGACGCAGTAGAGGGCGTAACAGAAACGCATGCGTTGGCGCACCGAATTCCTTTGTTACAGGGAGCAAGTAACTGCAGCAGGCCAAGGAGACTACATACGAGCCCAGCCGCAGCGCCGGCTGGAGTGGCCGTGCGGTTCTAGGCGCTACAATCTGGAGCCGAGCGACCGCTACGGTCGCAGGTTCGAATCCTGCCTCGGGCATGGATGTGTGTGATGTCCTTAGGTTAGTTAGGTGTGATTAGTTCTAAGTTCTAGGCGACTGATGACCTTAGAAGATAAGTCGCATAGTGCTCACAGTCATTTGAACCATTTTTTTGAACCCAGCCGCAGCACCCGGACTGATCCAGTTAACGAACACACAGCACATAGGTAACGATGCACTACACCTCACACTAACCTTACCTCACCTTGCATGCTCTGTCGCAGTTAGCAATCCGCTACTGCCCTTACTACCCGTCCTACTGTCGCAGAGGCTTTTTTTCCGTTGGCGCTTACCTTGGCACTTTTTTTCCTCTGCCCTTACAACCGCTACCCTTCGATCGTTTTCGACCACTTCTATCTCCTGATGGACCATGTTAATGCGTAATCGTACCCGGGCGCATGGATAACATCACAGCCCGCATCCTGTGACTCCTGATTAAAAAACTAACATGTTTACGGATGTGACAGTAGAACGTTTGGTTTGGTCACCACGTTGGTGTGGGCGTGGAGGGGCCCAATCCTTTGGTCGTCAGGTACCTTTCATAAGAGTTTGAGGGAAGTAACAGCAAACTATATCCACAGGCCATCCAACCAGAGAGAGACCGTGACTCAATCTTGAACGAGCATCTAAATTTTGAAAAACATTTACACTTCAAATTAGACAAAAATTAATACAGATCTCAGTTCTCTTTGATATTTACTATTATGACAGCGTAAACAGTGAAAACTTTAGACGACTAGAGCCAGCTATAAACGCCTGCGCAAAACGGGTGTACAACATTCCGTTGGTTGATTACATCAGTGCTTCCTGTATTAAGGCAAATGGGTTGTGACCGGGTAGGTGTCGTGGTTTTCACACACGCGCTTTGTTAGTGATTTGTGTACTCAACACCTCGCCATACTTGTCAAATACGTTGTACCTATGGTCATACCGAACTGCATTACCAAGTTGGATACCTCTACATATTGGCCGTACTTTTGCATGATACAGAAACCTTCTCCTTTCTCAATATCAGCCATACGATTGAGGTACAAATTATCCTCTAACCTACGTGTTATCCGAAACGAATCTGCATGCAAGAGGAGATTAATGCATTATCAGTTATTACCGACGTAGCTTTCCTCTCGCCATATCCCAGAATCCCAATTGCTTTCCTTCTGTCCAGCGCAACTTTCCACTTTGGTCACCCCTTTATACTTCTGTTTTCTTTTTTTTTTTTTCATCCCATCCCATCTGCTAATCTTGTATCTCGCTCTTCCTCTCAGCAGTTAACTTTACCGCTTTGATTACCTCTGCACTGTAGCCTCCCTTGCCTTTTATATTTCAGTTCTCCCCGACGATAAGAATTTAGGGAGAAAACTGTGTAAAATGGCGTTAATAAGACTGACGTACAATATTTTCAAATCCCATACATTAGTTACTTCAGATATTTCCGTCATTGTTAGCCTATCGCACAGTCCCGTCACATTAATGTGACCACCGTCTGTTTTCGACGCCAAGTTGCAGTAACCACTCACCGGCATGAGGTGGCAGCACTGCAACTGAAGGGTACATAAAGTGCTGCAGGGGTAAGCGGAAAAAACTGCAGTCTTCGTCGTAATGCGAAAGCCGAAAGACTTATCTGACGTCAGAAAAGACATGATTATTGTCTTTCGGCCCCAGGATGGAATCATATCTAAAACGGTCACGTTTGTAAACTGTTCGTGTGTCGCCCTGGTTAAAGTGTACTGTTCATGTCACAATGACGCTATTCAAAACCAGCGCCGTAGATGAGAGGGGTGAAAGACGACTGCGGAGATGTGTACAGGCGAACGACTTTCAACTGTAGAGGAACTGACCGCACAGATAAACCAAGGCCGTACAGCGTATGGGCCTCTGCAGCAGGTGCCTGATTTGTGCATCCATGCTGGCTGCTGTTAATTGTCACGAAGGCTGGAATTTGCAGACCACTACCTCAACTGGACGGCCACTGAATGGTGAATGGTACGCTCTTCACGTGAATGGCATTTTATGCTCCACCGAGCAGGTGGCCGTTGGTGTGTTTAAGGTGTGCAACGTTAAACACAAAGAACCTGCAACAATTGACGAAAGTGTCCAGGCTGGAGGAGGGAGTGTTATGTTCTGTTGAATATTTTCGTGGAACTTCCTGGGTGATCCCGTCATTGTAAATGGCACAATGGATCAACACAAGTACGCCTCTATTTTCGGGGACCATGTCCATGCCAGCATACACACTACTGGCCATTAAAATTGCTACTACACGAAGATGACGTGCTACAGACACGAAACTTAACCGACAGGAAGAAGTTGCTGTAATATGCAAACGATTAGTTTTACAGAGCATTCACACGAGTTTGGCGCCGGTGGTGACATCAACAACGTACTGACATGAGGAAACTTTCCAACCGATTTCTCATACACAAACATCAGTTGACCGGCGTTGCCTGGTGAAACGTTGTTGTGATGCCCCGTGTGAGGTTGAGAAATGCGTAACATCACGTTTCCCACTTCGATAAAGGTCGGATTGTAGCCTATCGCGTTTGCGGTTTATCGTATCGCGACATTTCTGCTCGCGTTGGTCGAGATCCAATGACTGTTAGCAGAATATGGAATATGTGGGTTCAGGAGGGTAATATGGAACGCCGTGTTGTATCCCAACGGCCTCGTATCACTAACAGTCGAGATGACAGGTATCTTATCCGCATGGCTGTAACAGATGGTGTAGCCACGTCTCGATCCCTGAGTCAACAGATGGGGACGTTTGCAAGACAACAACCATCTGCACGAACAGTTCGACGACGTTTCCAGCAGCATGGACTATCAGCTCGGAGACCATGGCTGCGGTTACCTTTAACGCTGCATCACAGACAGGAGCGCCTGCGATGGTGTACTCAACGACGAACCTGGGTGCACGAATGGAAAAACGTCATTTTTTCGGATGAATCCAGGTTCTGGTTATACAGCATCATGATGGTCGCATCCGTGTTTGGTGACATCGCGGTGAACTCACATTGGAAGCTTGTATTCGTCATCGCCGTACTGGTGTATCACCCGGCGTGATGGTACGGGGTGCCATTGGTTACACGTCTCGGTCACCTGTTGTTCACATTGACGGCACTTTGAACAGTGGCCGTTACATTTCAGATGTGTTACGACCCGTGGCTCTACCCTTCATTCGATCCCTGCGAAACCGCACATTTCAGCAGGATAATGCACGACCCCATTTTGCAAGTCCTGTATGGGCCTTTCTGAATACAGAAAATGTTCGACTGCTGACCTGGCTAGCACATTCTTCAGTTCTCTCACCAATTGAAAACGTCTGGTCAATGGTGGTTGAGGAACTGGCTCGTCACAATACGACATTTGCTACTCTTGATAAACTGTGGTATCGCGTTGAAACTGCATGGACAGCTGTACCACCTGTACACGCCATCCAAGCTCTGTTTGACTCAATGCCCAGGCGTATCAAGGCCGTTATTACGGCAAGATCTGGTTGTTCTGGGTGCTGTTTTCTCAGGATCTATGCTCCCAAATTGCGTGAAAATGTAATTACATGTCTGTTTTAGTAGAATATATTTGTCCATTGGATACCCGGTTATCATCTGCATTTCTACTTGGTGTAGCAATTTTAATGCCAGTAGTTTAGTTTGTTATTTCCCGGCGTGAAGCCATCTGTCGGCAAGACAATATAATGAGACACACAGCTCGCAGCGTACATGCGTTGTTTGAGCATCAGGATAACTTTATTGTACTCCTTGGCCACCAAAATCTTGGATTTAAACCCAGTCGAGAATTTGTGGGAACCCCCTATCGGGCTATTCATGCCTCAACAGAGTGACCTAGCTCAGCTGCCAACGGCATTGTTTACGGTAACCTCCGGCGGCTAGAGGTAGCGTGTTTGAATACTAATCAAAAGATCAAAAGTACTCGGTTCCGATTCGAATTCCTCCACTTATTAAATTTTGATTAAAATCGGCATTGGCCCTCATTCTGCCAACGGATTTCTCAAACAGAACGGTAGGGTAAACAGGGGTTCACGGCACTCTCTTAGCCTTGAGGTGGGAAACTGGTCCTAAAGAAACAGCAAATAACAACGGCATAACGATGCAGAAGGCAATGGAAACCACTGCATTAAAGACACATAACGTGTATCCACAAGAAATGTGGCCTGAATTAAAAAAAAAACTGTCATGATGACCTCTCCATGGGCAAAAGGGTCTGTAATAGTCCCTCATTCGGATCTCCGGGAGGGCACTGCCAAAGGGGAGATGAGCAAGAGAAAATGAGTGAGAAATTCTTCCAGTCCATATGTGGCATAACAGCAAACCAGTGCTTAACAGTACTGGTTTAAACAGTCTTGGTTGCAATTTTAGTTTTTTTATTTTTCGCCGATGCGTTTCGCCTTATTTAGGCATCATCAGGTTATCTTTTCTAGATGGACGCGAGAGGCACCTAGATCTGCATAACGCGTTCCCGTTCAAAGGAGCGAGTAACAGTAAGATGGGGGTTCAGGTAGTCTACTAATACCGAATTTCTGAGAATGTGCGTTTGTAACATAGGATTGGATGCTAGTGAAATGTGGACTGTAGTAAAAACCGTAACAGAAGAGAATCGAAGCAATTGAGATGTGGTGCGACAGACGAATGTTGAAAATGAGGTGGACTGATAACATAAGAAATGAGGAGGTTCTGAGCAGAATCGGAGAGAAAAGGAATATGTGAAAAGGGCAGGATGATAGGACATCTGTTAAGTCAGCAGGGAATGACTTCCATCGTACTAGAGGGAGCTGTACTGAGCAAAAACAATAAAGGAAGAGAGATTGGAATACATCTAGCAAATAACTCAGGACGTAGGTTGGAAGTCCTACTCTGACATGAAGAAGTTGGCATAGGTGCGGGCGGCATCAAACCAGTCAGAAGATTGATGACTCAAAACGAAATGAATAAATAAAGTGAAAAAAATCGAGAACCTCATTGTCTTTTTCCTGCGTAACTCTCAGCGGTCCGCCCTGGAAAAGCTGGTTATTCAGGCTTTTCATAGGTGGTTACGTTAATGTGACTGGACATTGTATTACTATTATTATTATTATTATTTTCGTAATGGTTATATATTGCTCATGTACAATGGAAACGGTACTGTAGACTCACTGACTAGATGTAAGAGAGAGAGAGTTGCTGGACGCTCTAAGCTTGACTCTTGCATTTTACGTGATGCTTCCTGTCGAGTGTCTACATCTACATCTAAATGCTCAGTGTGACGGACGGTTCATTGTGTACGACTGTCACATTCCCGCTCCAGTCGATAATAGCTCGCAAGAATATTTTCAGAGTGTCTCTGTGCAGCTTCGACTCTCTCTGATTTTAGTTCCATGGTCCTTTCGCGAGATACACGTAGGAGGACGCAATATATTTGTTCGCTGTTCTAGGAACGTTCGCCTTTGTAACTTCAGCTCCATGCTGCAGAAACCCTCTCTCGCAGCGTCTACCACTGGTATTCGTTGATAATTTCTCTGACGCATTCGTGCATATAAATGAACCTGTAACGAAACACGCTGCTCTTCCTTTGATCTTCTCAATTTCCTCCATCAGCGTGGTGTTGTCCGTGAACGAGGTCGCATGCCAAAGTTGGTACCACACGTCGGAACCACATATAATTACAGCAAGTACCAAAAGCAGTGACAAATGGGAACGAAGGTGTAAATAAGTCCTCACGAGGTTCTATAAACACCGATGCTGGAAGAGTACTTGCGTCAAAGCGCTGCGCCGCCTAACCCCAGTCTGCAATCATCGCTAATGACGACAGCATCGTCTCAGTCAGATCCAGCAACACGACTTGCATCACGACGAAGTTTATAATCAATTTTATATTGATAGGAGAGTATCACTGTTTATTGTATCAAGTGATAAGTTATAGTGTGCAGCGGCTATAACAAATACTTTAGTTTACCCTGTTGACATACACTACTGGCCATTAAAATTGCTACACCAAGAAGAAATGCAGATGATAAACGGGTATTCAGGGGACAAATATATTACACTAGAACTGACATGTGATTACATTTTCACGGAATTTGGATGCATAGATCCTGAGAAATCAGTACCCTGAACAACCACCTCAGGCCGTAATAACGGCCTTGATACGCCTGGGCATTGAGTCAAGCAGAGCTTGGATTGCGTGTACAGGTGGTACAGCTGTCCATGCAGCTTCAACGCGATACCACAGTTTATCAAGAGTAGTGACTGGCGTATGGTGACGAGCCAGTTGCTTGGCCACCATTGACCAGAAGTTTTCAATTGGTTAGAGATCTGGAGAATGTGTTGGCCAGGGCAGCAGTCGAACGTTTTCTGTATTCGGAAAGGCCCGTACAGGACCTGCAACATGGGGTCGTGCATTACCCTGCTGAAATGTAGGGTTTCGCAGGGATCAAATGAAGGTTAGAGCCACGGGTCGTAACACATCTGAAATGTAACGTCCACTGTTCAAAGTTCCGTCAAAACGAACAAGAGGTAACCGAGACGTGTAACCCCGTACCATCACGCCGGGTGATACGCCAGTATGGCGATGACGAATACACGCTTCCAATGTGCGATCACCGCGATGTCGCAAAACACGGTTGCGACCAGCATGATGTTGTATAAACAAAACCTGGATTCATCCGAAAAAATGACGTTTTTCCATTCGTGCATCCAGGTTCGTCGTTGAGTACACCATCGCGGGCGCTCCTGTCTGTGATGCAGCGTCAAAGGTAACCGCAGCCATGGTCTCCGAGCTGATAGTCCACGCTGCTGCAAATGTCGTCGAACTGTTCGTGCAGATGGTTGTTGTCTTGCAAACGTCCCCATCTGTTGACTCAGGGATCGAGACGTGGCTGCACGATCCATTACAGCCATGCGGATGAGATGCCTGTCATCTCGACTGCTAGTGATACGAGGCCGTTGGGATCCAGCACGGCGTTCTGTTTTACCCTCCTGAACCCACCGATTCCATATTCTGCTAACAGTCATTGGATCTCGACCAACTCGAGTAGCAATGTCGCGATACGATAAACCGCAATCGCGATAGGCTACATTCCGACCTTTATCGAAGTCGGAAACGTGATGTTACGCATTTCTCCTCCTCACACGAGGCATCGCAACATCGTTTCACCAGGCAACGCCGGTCAACTGATGTTTGTGAATGAGAAATCGGTTGGAAACTTCCCTCATGTCAGCACGTTGTAGGTGTCGCTACCGGCGCCCACCTTGTGTGAATGCTCTGAAAAGCTAATCATTTGCATATCACAGCATCTTCTTCCTGTCGGTTAAATTTCGCATCTGTAGCACCTCATCTTAGTGGTGTAGCAATTTTAATGGCCAGTAGTGTACGATAAAGGATGTTTCTGTCCAGCTGTCCACAGTAATTTACATTTGTTTGTGTTTGGGATCAATTGTCACCGCCTGCACCAAACGTCGATCAATCTCCGGTCCTCCTGCATTCCGCTACAATTGCCTAGCGTACCGACGACTCTGTGCTTACCAGTATGATCCCCGAGAAGCGTCATGTAACTTCCGACGGTATCTACTAGGTCATTTAGATATGTTGTGATAGGTAATGGTCCTACAACACAACGCTGGGGTACAACAGAAGTTAAATTTACGTCTGAGGACTGCTCTCCGTTCAGAATGACCTGCTGTGCTTTGGTTACTAGAAATTCTACAGTTCAGTCACAGTTGGTCTTATACTCCATACGCTCGTACTTTGTTCATTAGGCAGCAGCGCGGAGCTGTATCGAATGCCTTTCAGAAATCAAAGGACGAGGCCCCAATCAGCGCGAATGTATCTACTGTTTTCTGGATCTTATGGACGATCAGAGAAAGCTGGGTTTCATACGATCGTTGCTTTCGTAGCTCGTGCAGGTTCATACAGAACAGATTTACGGCCTCCAGAAATGTAATACGCGAGCGTAAAACATATTCGAAAATTATGCAACAGATCGAAGTCAGAGATAGGCCTATACTTCAGCGCGTCAGTTCTACATCTACATCATATTCCGCAAGCCACCTAGCTCCTCTATCAGTCCTATCTGATGGGGATCCCAGATAGATGAACTCAAGAATCGGGTGAACAAGCGCCTTATAAGCCACTTCTTTTGTGAATGAGTTACATTTCCCTAAGATTCTCCTGATGAAACTGATTCTTGTGTCTGCTTTTCCTATTATCTGTTTTATATGGTCATTCCACTTAAGATCGCCCTGGATAGTTACGCCTAGATAACTTACGGCAGACGCTGTGCCCGCATCTCGTGGTCGTGCGGTAGCGTTCTCGCTTCCCACGCCCGGGTTCGATTGCCGGCGGGGTCGTGGGATTTTCTCTGCCTCGTGATGGCTGGGTGTTGTGTGCTTTCCTTAGGTTAGTTAGGTTTAATTAGTTCTAAGTTCTAGGCGACTGATGACCTCAGCAGTTGAGTTGCATAGTGCTCAGAGCCATTTTGAGCAGACGCTGTCTCCAGTTGTTTGTCATCAATAGTGTAGCTGTACAATAGTGGACTCTTCTTGAAAACGGGAATGACCTGTGCTGTCTTTCAGTCATTAGGAAGGCTTATCTGCTGCAGAGACTTACTGCACACTATTGCTAGAAGAGGGCCGGGTTCTTTCTCAGATGGTTCAAATGGCTGTGAGAACTATGGGACTTAACATCTGAGGTCATCAGTCCCTTAGAACTTACAAATACTTAAACCTAACTAACCTGAGGACATCACACACATCCATGCCCGAGGCAGGATTCGAACCTGTGACCGTAGCGGTCACGCGGTTGCAGACTGAAGCGCCTAGAACCGCTCGGCCACAACGGCCGGCATTCTTTCTCATTTTCTTTGTAGAATCGAATTGTTATGCTAAGAGTTCCAGTGGACTTTCGTCTATCAAGAGATTTCAGTTGCTTCGTTGTCTGTTGATCACTTATTAGGATTTCAGCCATTGCGTCGTGCGACAATTTACCCTGAGGTGAACTGTTAATTCATGCGAAAGATTCTCAAGTTTCCCAACAACTATTCCATCACTACTGCTCCTGAGGCAGAGTTTACTATGAAAGAACCGAGGCCATGTTTAATCCACCTTTAACGCTGGTTTGAACCAAATTATTCGAATTGGGAACTACATATTTTCGCATTTTTATGGCTGTAAATGACCTCCACCACCAGCGTTCTGCCTATTTTTGTGATTACGTTCCAAACAGAATTTAGGAACGTCTGCTTTCAAACAACCGTCTGTCCCTAGAACTATTTTGGCAATTTTACCGGTTATAAGCGAGATTAGTTCCGGGACCTTTTCATAGACGCTCCTGCAATTAAATAATGCTGCATTAACATTTCCTTTCTCCGATTTATTATTACGAATTCTAGATAGTCTGGTGTTAGAAGGCATCTTATCGCGATGGAGGGAGTTGTCTACCTAAAAAAGTCACATGTGCATTCCACACATACCCCGCCGGTAGCCGTTTCCTGCTCGTAACGCGTGTCTGAACTATTAAGGGGAACCATGCAATCCTTAACCCAATAGCTGAGGTCGAGAAATTTGTATCCAAAACAAGCCTTACATTAAAAAAAAAATGGTTCAAATGGCTCTGAGCACTATGGGACTCAAACGCTGAGGTCATCAGTCCCCTAGAGCTTAGAACTACTTAAACCTAACTAACATAAGGACATCACACACACCCATGCCCGAGGCAGGATTCGAACCTATGACCGTAACGCTCACGCGGTTCCAGACTGTAGGGCCTAGAACCGCTCGGCCACTCCGTCCGGCCCTTACATTTAAGCCTTCCACTCTGTTTGAGGTGGAAGCACAATCAGATCTGGGAACGATGCTGGAACAGAATTGCGCTGTTTCCACACCAACGGCGAGACTAGCTTTGTTCATCACATAAGCCTACTACCTGTAGGAACTGAGGATGGCTTCTGAACCCGGGCGGCGGGCGTCATTTGTGCCTGCATGAGCCACGATTGGCGCAGCCCAGTGCACCAAGTGTGCTCAGTCGCTGGCTGCCAGCCCCCTCCACATTTCTGACGAGGCCCACCGCCAGGCAAAGAGTGTGGATAGTGGTACAACAAACTTTCTGGGGAGGGCAACCACAGCTCAGAGACATTTGGAATAACACTGTTAACATTAGATACTCAAGAACCATTGAAATCACCGTAAAAAGTGTAACAATTAAAAAGTTAATAGCTATATAAAGATGCTCTGTTCGCAACTACTGATTTCATGTCAATATAGACGCATCTTCAGGTTTATAATTGTTATATTTCCATAACGTAGAAGGACAACAACGGAGTCCCAGCTTCCGCGTAGGTAAACCACTTTGGTTGGTTGTCATGACTCGCGGATAACTTCCCGAAAGCTTGAGCCGCGTAATACTTCATCTGCATTACGGAAATATAAACAATATAACCCTGAAGGTGATTCTACACTGACGTGAGCGGTAATTGGGAATAAAGCACCATCATACAGCAAAGCAGCTTTTTGATATACCTCATCATTCTTGACCATGTAATTATTATAATTTTTATGATTTCTTTATTGGTTATTGAGTAATGAATGTTGTTACTGTTACTCACAGTTGACAGTGGCCTTAATTCACGACCTGCCCGCTACTCTCCCGAGGGGCTCCATCACCCTCCTATCATTGGAGCACCAAATGACAAGAAACCGCACCATCTGGGGTCAGCTGGACCTTTCACGAAGATCGGCCACAGTCCCAAAAGGCAAGGCGACCAGCGTTGGCTTAGATATACCTTCAGCAGCAGGCAATATCTCAAAGCTGTTTTTTAGATGTAAGGAGACAGTCGTGCGTCCTGTACTGGCTTTCCGCCTTCCGCCCAGAAAGTCGCGACCCAGCCACTGTTCTCCATTCTCCGTCAGCGGCGTGCGAACCCAGAGGTGCAGCGGCATTAGAGACCCATGGCTACGCTGTAGGCTCCAGAGGTGACAATGCATTCGTCTCAGATGCCCCAACGCCACCGCAGTCCAAGGCAGCAGTCTGAAGCCAGCTGGCCGTGGCCGACACTGCTGCTTGCTGTTTCCAGACTGTCGTCAATTTCTCCTGCATCTGCACTCAACACGTGCAGTCCCTATATAACTTTAATGATGTACATCATGTTACATGAACCACAGATAACGTAAAGCTAACCTAAGAAATTTAATGCATTCAACACAAAAACTAGAAAAATTTTCAAACACTTTCAACAAAACGAATAAAAGTTCCTCGTGCTTCCAGCCGCGTCAAGTCGTTTAAAATCCACTAGCTTTCGGACGGGTACTCCCTGGCCATTGTCAAGTGGTGAATGTCTTCTAGTTGCTGCTGACGTCCTTATATAGCAGCTGTGCCTTCCGTGAAGTCACTGGTACCCGCTCCGGCACCATATATTGTAATGTTTGCGTTGTGCGGCCGCCGCGGCCGCCGCGCCCGCTTCAACCTTCCAATGGCCGCGTCCCACGCTGTGCTCAGCTGCAGGCCGCCGTCTCTATTGAGCGTGTTGTCAAAAAATTTTATTTCGATCGCTTCCTTTTTCATGCTATCCCAAAAGCTGTTAGTCCGTGAGATAGTAGATGTCTCTTCGAATGCAATACGATGACCGGTTTCTAATGCAAGCTCGGCTAACGCTGATTTCTCTCGGTACCGTAGACGAAAACATCTCTCGTGTTCTACAAAGTGCTGTTCAATGCTGTCGTCTTTTACAGGTCTCAAGAAAAGTCGAATTTTTGCTGGAGTCCTGAAGACCTAATCGCTTTTATGCCTTTGTTGGAGCCGGCTTATCTTTCCTGTTATTGAGCCACAGAACGGCAAGAGCGCGAACTTCTTCGAGTCATCCTCGGAGTCTTTCTGCTTACGTATTTTCAGAAAGATAGCTTGCGAAATCTGTCGGTTGTTGTAGCCGTTTTCCTTGAATACTTTCCGTGAGTGGCTCAGTTCCTTCGGCTAGTTTTCAGAATCTGAGACAGTTTCGGCTCGATGCTCTAAGGTTCTCAGAAGAGAACGTTTCTGCGACGGATGGTAATAGGTGTTAGAGTCCAGATATCGGTTTTTGTGGGTGGGCTTCCGGGAAACGCTGTGGCTGAGACACCGTGGATTTTAAGCCACTTAATGCGGCTGGAAGCCCGAGAAACTTTTATTGGTACATATCACCGTGAAACTATGCACTCCTATACTTTCAACAAAAATAACTAAAACTTTTATAAACAGCTAAATAATGAGCTATTGTTCACTTCTACTAAGAAGTAAATGAGAATACCACAAAGCTAAATGACGTATACAGTCTGTCAACAAACGACAAACCGCTGCAGATGATAACTCGCTGCTGATGACGGTGAGTCCGCTACGCTAGAATCTGGCTTCCTCTGGATGCCCTTCTGTAACCTTTCCCTGCCAATATTGTAGAATTTTTAATAAAAAATGCAGGATAGGGACTCAGTGAGTGAGAAAACTTTATAAGACTGTTTTATGAAAGCGGTATGAAGACAGTCTGTACCTAAACAACTGCTGGACGAAAATGCTTCTTGACAAGTAGGTAAAATATGTGTTCTTCGAACTGACACATTAATGTCATTTACTACTCCTTTTCCCTTTCAAGGGAATCTTGTCGTCTAATGAATGTCGTTCTCTGCCTTCGCCTTCAGCAGGCGTGCGCTTCACAATTCCGTTAACAACAAGTCAAGAGTGATTACAATACAACCCCTTGTAATTCTGGTGCACAACGCAAGCGGAAGATTGCGCCGTAACAGAGCAGAGACAGAAGATCAAAGGTAAAACTGCCTGCCGGTGTCGCCCATCCGGACAGCGTGCGCCCACTTAGGGTAAAGAAAGCTGCACAGAGAGCCGGGGAGATTTCCAGCGGAGATTACCTGGAAAATCTGAGCTTGCCGCTTCTGCCGGAAGCGGCCTGCAGCTTACGCCAGGCGGCTTTAAGGGGATTGCTGTCTGGAGCACGGCGCGTGGGCCCCGAGCCGGCGGGCGAAGGAGCGCAGGTCGCTGTTAATACACGCCGGGCCCGGAGCGAGATTTCTTCGCAGTAGCGCTCCGCGAGCTCCAGGCTGGATGCTGGGTAATTGCTATTATGGGCTCACTTTCAGCTCGTTACGATTAGTCTCACAACGGATCAGAGTGTTAATGCGTTCTTCCCCCACAGCACGGAGGAACAACTTCATATTATAGAAGAAAAATTCTGTTGGCGTTGAGAATTCTGTAACTGGGGAAGAAGATGTAAGTTGAATAACAGCTATTAAAGTAGTTTTTCAGACCTCTTTCAGAACATTTCTGGTTCAACCATAGCCTTCGATGTAACCCATCGACGAGTTTACCAACGAAGTCATCACAAACAGGAAATGCAACGCAAACGTGGTTTCAAGAAGAGAAACATAACATTATTCCGTTACCCCGACGGGAAAATACAAATGTAAGTTACAGAGTAAAACAAAGCTCCCCCCTCTGGCTCTGATGGGCCCAACGAGACCGACCGATCGCCGTGTCATTCTCTCAAATGGCTCTGAGCACCATGGGACTTAACTACTGTGGTCATCAGTCCCCTAGAACTTAGAACTACTTAAACCTAACTAACCTAAGGACATCACACACATCCATGCCCGAGGCAGGATTCGAACCTGCGACCGTAGTGGTCACGCGGTTTCAGACTGTAGCGCCCATAACCGCACGGCCACTCCGGCCGGCTGTCATTCTCTGCCTACAGCGTCTCTGAATGCTGTGTGGAAGCACACTTCTCTCCCGGTAGTTGTCGGCCGTTTTGCCTTCGAGACTCTACTTTCCATTCAAGCAGCTCATCGATGGGCCTTAGGAGGCTGATAGCAACCTGACCCAGTCCTCCTAAGAAGGGTGCGGTTGGTCTCGGCGGAGGTTCGAATCCTCCCTCTGGCATGGGTGTGTGTGTTTGTCCATAGGATAATTTAGGTTAAGTAGTGTGTAAACTTAGGGACTGATTACCTTAGCAATTAAGTCCCATAAGATTTCACACACAATTTTTTCCTAAGAAGGAAACTTCCGTGGCGGTAGCGTGAATCGTAATCTGGTCTTCCGCACTCATGGAGACACGCTGAACACTAAGCTAAGTTCGCGGACAAACATCGGTTACCGAAAAGTAAAAAGAATAAAAGTAAATATCGACAATAAAGTGGCAAACACTGGAAAATGGAGATTATAGGCGGGATCAAACTAAAATATAAAATAATAACCACAAAATCACGAAAATACTCAAAGATACAAAATATCAAGGAAACACGATACATCGGTTTACGTAAAAAGGAAAGAAGCACTAAGTTACTATGACCCAACATAACGTGCAGGACGTCAATTAACATACACAAATTACCTCGACAAATTGACAACACTACAGAAATCTGTTAACCCATTGCAACACTGGCAGCCTAAAATGGTGTCAAGGAAAGGAATACCATATTGAGAACATCACTTGACCTACACTGGTGTCGAAAGTTAAAGCAACAATCCGCCATTTCCCAGTCCAGTGTCTAATTCACGATTTAGTCACATAAATTGTCAAAAGATGTCCGCCGGATCGCGTTCTGTACCGAAGATGGCATTTCGGTCAACGGACAACCATGCCAACAATGACGTGAGGGCACCTATCAAACTAGGTAGTGTTTGCCGTGTATTCGCACAGCTACAATCGCTTCGTGCACTGTCACAGACGGTGCAGTATGGCACAGAGAAGACGCCTGTGACCCGGCAGTGGACCGCCTTAGGAAGAATGGAGGCAGAACAGCCACAAACAGATGTGGCCCTACGGCACGATGTGAACCGTTCTGTTGTTTATAGACACCGGAGATGTATCGCGACAGGGCCGACCGCATTTGTCATCAGAGAAAGAGAGAACTGTTATTTGGCTACAAGGCCACGACGTACCGCCTTAGTACGTCACTGCTACTGGAATCTGACTTCGCAGCACACACTAGACGTGCTGTACCGAGGCAAACGGTGTACAGAAGGCTTCGGCAGAGTGGTCTTTACTGACGCGTGTTCACAGAAGGGAGAGTCTAGAGTGAAGTCGTCAACATACCACCTAGACGAAAAGAGTGCCAATGTTGTTCTGGAGAGTGATTCTAGAATGATTCGTATCTGGAGGGCACGTGGGACACGATTTAGGGACCAAACATTATGGAATGAGAGCGATTTCGAGGAGGATCCCCAATGGTGTGGACAGGGATTATATTGACCACTCTATCACCTCTTTATGAAACTGTTCGGGTGAATCTGCAAGGTTTAACTGCTTTCAGGACTCGTGCCGAAATCTTGGGCCTTCATGTACGGTTGTTGCAAGGTGCTGTGGGCTCAGAATTCGTTTTCAAGACCGATAATACTCGACCCCGTAGAGCATAGTGAGTTGATGTTTTCTTGGCACCGAAAGATATTCCACTCCTGGCGTAGACTGATAGCTCCTCTAATCAGAATCCCATAGAGCACTGGCGGCCAAAACCTTCCTGCTTGAAAAGTCACCCTCATTCTGCCAACGGAATTGTCAAAGAGGGCGGAGGAGCGGACAGCGGTTAAAGACTCTCTCTTGGCCTTAGCGTAGGTAAGTGCCCCTAAAGGCAGAAGAATCAGCAATGATCAACGGCATGAGGATGCAGAAGGCCATGAAAACCAATGCTTTAAAGACACTTAATGTGTATCCACAGGACATGTGGCCTGTAAATGAAAAAATAAAGTGTCATGAAGATCTCTCCACTGGCAAAAGATTCCGGAATAGTTTCCCACTCTCCAGGAGGGGACTGCCAAAGTGGAGATGACCATCAGAAAGACACTGAATAATCAACGAAAGGATGACGTTGTACGAGTCTGAGTGTGGAATGTCAGCAGTTTGAAAGAGATAGAGAAGATAGAAAATCTGAAAATGGGAGTGTGAAGACTTAATATAGGCCGGCCGCGTCGGTCTCGCGCTTCTAGGCGCGCAGTCCGGAACCGTGCGACCGCTACGGTCGCAGGTTCGAATTCTGCCTCGGGCATGGATGTGTGTGATGTCCTTAGGTTAGTTAGGTTTAAGTAGTTCTAAGTTCTAGGGGACTGATGACCACAGATGTTAAGTCCCATAGTGCTCAGAGCCATTTGAACCATTTGAACTTAATATAGATATAGTAGGGGCCAGTGAAGTGAAATGGTAAAAACACAAGGATTTCTGGTCATTTGAGTGTAGGGTAATATCAACAGCTCCAGAAAATGGTATAACGGGTGTAGGATTCGTTATGCGTAGGAAGGGAGGACAGAGAGTGTGTCACTGCGAACAGTTCAGTGACTGGGTTGTTCTTATCACAATCGACAGCATACCAACAATACCATCAACAATAGTTGAGGTATACTTGTCACTGTCACAAGCTGAAGATGAAGAGATAGAGGAAATGTACGAGGATATTGAAAGGGTAATGCCGTACAAAAAGGGAGACGAAAATCTGTCATGGGTTACTGAAATTCGGTTTGTAGGGGATGGACGTGAAGAAAAGGTTACAGGAGAATAAGGATTGGGATGAGGACTGAGAGAGGAGAAACGCTAATATAGTTCTGTAATATATTCCAACTAGTTATAATGAATACTCTGTTCAAGAATCACAAGGGGAGGAGGCGTACTTGTAAAAGGCCGGCTGATACGGGAAGATTTCAGTTAGATTATATCGTGGTCAGACAGTTTCCGAAATCCGAAAATGGTTTGTAAGGCATACCCATGAACAGATACAGAGACAGACCATAATTTAGTAGTGATGAAGAGTAGGCTGAAATGCAGGAGATTAGCCAGGAAGAATCAATATGCAAAGAAGTGGGATACGGAAATACTAATGAATAATGAGATACGCTTCATGTTCTCTAAGGCTATAGATGCAGCAATAAGGAATAGCTAAGTAGGCAGTACAGTTGAAGAGGCATGGAGATTTTTAAAAAGGGCCGTCAAAGAAGTTGGAATGAAAAACGTAGGTACGATGGAGGTAACTGCGAAGAACCCATGGACAACAATAAATATTTCAGTTGGTCGATGGAAGAAGGAAGTGCAAATATTTTCAGGGAAATTGAGGAATACAGAAATACAAGTCACACAAGCTAAGACGAAATAGCTGCATGAAAAATGTGAAATTTTTAAAAAGAAATTATTAACAGAAGGAGTGACTCAGCATATAGAAAATAATCGTCAGCGAAATTAAAAGGAAGGGTGGTAACGTTAAGAGCGCAACGAGAATTCCAGGGGACAGAGCAGAGTAGTGGAAAGAGTGCACTGAAGGCATCTACGAAGAAGAAACAGAAATAGATTTAGAATAGATAGGGGGTTCAGTATTAGAGTCAGAAGTTTAGAGAACCTTGGAGGTTTTAAGATCAAGTAAGTCAGAAGGAATAGATAACAATCCATCAGAATTTTTAAAATCATTGGGGGAAGTGACAACAAAACCCCTATTCACCATGGTATGTAGAATGTACAATTCTGGCGACATACATCTGGGCTTTCGGGAAAATATCATCCACACAATTCCGAAGACTGCTAGAGCTAATAACTGCGAGAATTATCGCGCAATCAGATTGACAGCTCTTGTATCCAACTTTCTGGAGAGAATAATAAACAGAAGAATGGAAAAGAAAATTGAGGATGTGTTAGGTGACAATCAGTTTGGCTTTAGGAAAGGTAAAGACGATAGGCAGTTGTCACGTTGCGGTTGATAATGGAAGCAAGGCTAAGCACAAATCAAGACACGTTTATAGGATTCTTTGACCCGAAAAAAGCTTTCGACAGTGTAAAACGGTGAAAGATATTCGAAATTGTGAAAAAATAGGGGTAGGCTATAGGTAGCAAGGCTACTATAAAATATGTATAAGCGCCAACAAGGAATAATAACAGTGGACGAAGAAGAACGAAGTGCTCGGATTAAAAAGGGTGTAAGTCAGGGACGTAGCATTTTGCCGTTACTGTTCAATCCGTACATCGAAGAAGCAACGCTAGAAATAAAAGAAGATTCAGGAGTGGAATTAAAACTCAAGGAGAAAGGACAACTGTGACACGATTCGCTGATGACATAGCCATCCTGAGTGAAAGTGAAGAAGAATTACATGATCTGCTGAATGGAATGAACAGTTTAAAGAGTACAGAATATGGATCGAGAGTAAATCAAAGAAAGGTGAAAGTAATGAGTAGTAGAAATGAGAACAGCGAGAATCTTAACATTAGGATTGATGATCACGAAGATGATGAAGTTAAGAAATTCTGCTACCTAGGCATGAAAATAATCAGTGACAGACGTAGCAAGGAGGACATCGCAATAGACTAGAATGTGTAAAAAGGGCATACCTGGCCAAGAAAATCTACTAGCATCAAATATAGGCCCAAATTTGAGGAAGAAATTTCTGAGAATGTACGGAATTGAAACATGAAGTGTGGGAAAACTGGAACAGAAGAGAATCGAAGCATTTGAGATGTGGTGATACAGACGAATGTTGAGAACTAGGTGGACTGAGAAGGTAAGGGATGAAGAGGTTCTGCGCAGATTCGGAGAGTAAAGGAATATGTGGAAAACACTGTCATGGAGAAGGGACAGGATGATAGGACATGTGATAAGAGTTACGGGAGTAACTTCAATGGTACTAGAGGGAGCTGTAGAGAGCAAAAACTGTAGAGGTAGACAGAGAGAGAACTTATCTAACAAATAATTGAGGACGTTGATTGCAAGTGTTACTCTGAAATGAAGAGTTTCACACAGGAGAGGAATTCGTGGCGACCCACATCAAACCAATCAGAATACTGATGACTCAAAAGGAAGAGCATATCTGGCAAGTACTAAGGAGACGGGTTGCATCACATCAACATCCACTAACTACTCTCCGCGACTGGCAAACCGATCTGCAGGAAGAATCGGCCTTATTGCCTCAACATGAGATTGATAACATGATTCACAGCAAGCCGGTCGTTGTCAGACCATTATTGCAGGCAGAGGTGGCCACACCCGATACTAAGGACATTAGCCAGTTGTCGGAATGTGTGCGCAATCCCATTAAGTTGCGGAAACGAAGAACATTTTTGTCTACCCTTATGCTTGTTGCTGTTGTTTAAGTTATGTAATCTACACATTGTTCCTACTTTACTATTACTTGTTTATAGTGTTTTGTGGTAAAATAAATGCAGTCTTGCAAAATTTCCGATTGTTGCTTTAATTTCGGACACCAGCGTATTTGATCAACTGAAAAGCCCACTACAATTGTTGTTGTTGTGGTCTTCAGTCCTGAGACTGGTTTGATGCAGCTCTCCATGCTACTCTATCCTGTGCAAGCCTCTTCATCTCCCAGTACCTACTGCAACCTACATCCTTCTGAATCTGCTTGGTGTATTCATCTCTTGGTCTCCCTCTACGATTTTTACCCTCCACGCTGCCCTCCAATACTAAATTGGTGATCCCTTGATGCCTCAGAACATCACCTACCAACCGATCCCTTCTTCTGGTCAAGTTGTGCCACAAACTTCTCTTCTCCCCAGTACTACTCAATACTTCCTCATTAGTTATGCGATCTACCCATCTAATCTTCAGCATTCTTCTGTAGCACCACATTTCGAAAGCTTCTATTCTCTTCTTGTCCAAACTATTTATCGACCATGTTTCACTTCCATACATGGCTACACTCCATACAAATACTTTCAGAAATGACTTCCTGACACTTAAATCTATACTCGATGTTAACAAATTTCTCTTCTTCAGAAACGCTTTCCTTGCCATTGCCAGTCTACATTTTATATCCTCTCTACTTCGACCATCATCAGTTATTTTGCTCCCCAAATAGCAAAACTCCTTTACTACTTTAAGCGTCTCATTTCCTAATCTAATTCCCTCAGCATCACCCAACTGAATTCGACTACATTCCATTATCCTCGTTTTGCTTTTGTTGATGTTCATCTTATACCCTCCTTTCAAGATACTGTCCATTCCATTCAACTGCTCTTCCAAGTCCTTTGCTGTCTCTGACAGAATTACAATGTCATCGGCGAACCTCAAGGTTTTTATTTCTTCTCCATGGATTTTAATACCTACTCCGAATTTTTCTTGTGATTCCTTCACTGCTTGCTCAATATACAGATTGAATAACATCGGGGAGAGGCTAAAACCCTGCCTTACACCCTTCCCAACCACTGCTTCCCTTTCATGTCCCTCGACTCTTATAACTGGCATCTGGTTTCTGTACAAATTGTAAATAGCCTTTCGCTCCCTGTATTTTACCCCTGCCACCTTTAGAATTTGAAAGAGAGTATTCCAGTCAACATTGTCAAAAGCTTTCTCTAAGTCTACAAATGCTAGAAACGTAGGTTTGCCTTTCCTTAATCTTTCTTCTAAGATAAGTCGTAAGGTCAGTATTGCCTCACGCGTTCCAGTGTTTCTACGAAATCCAAACTGATCTTCCCCGAGGTCAGCTTCTACTAGTTTTTCCATTCGTCTGTAAAGAATTCGTGTTAGTATTTTGCAGCTGTGGCTTATTAAACTGATTGTTCGGTAATTTTCACATCTGTCAACACCTGCTTTCTTTGGGATTGGAATTATTATATTCTTCTTGAAGTCTGAGGGTATTTCGCCTGTTTCATACATCTTGCTCACCAGATTGTAGAGTTTTGTCAGGACTGGCTCTCCCAAGGCTGTCAGTAGTTCCAATGGAATGTTGTCCACTCCCGGGGCCTTGTTTCGACTCAGGTCTTTCAGTGCTCTGTGAAACTCTTCACGCAGTATCGTATCTCCCATTTCATCTTCATCTACATCCTCTTCCATTTCCATAATATTGTCCTCAAGTACATCGCCCTTGTATAGACCCCCTATATACTCCTTTCACCTTTCTGCTTTCCCTTCTTTGCTTAGAACTGGGTTTCCATCTGAGCTCTTGATATTCATACAAATGGCTCTCTTTTCTCCAAAGGTCTCTTTAATTTTCCTGTAGGCAGTATCTATCTTACCCCTAGTGAGATAAGCCTCTACATCCTTACATCTGTCCTCTAGCCATCCCTGCTTAGCCATTTTGCACTTCCTGTCGATCTCATTTTTGAGACGTTTGTATTCCTTTTGCCTGCTTCATTTACTGTATTTTTATATTTTCTCCTTTCATCAATCAAATTCAATATTTCTTGTGTTACCCAAGGATTTCTACTATCCCTCGTCTTTTTACCTACTTGATCCTCTGCTGCCTTCACTACTTCATACCTCAAAGCTACCCATTCTTCTTCTACGGTATTTCTTTCCCCCATTCCTGTCAATTGTTCCCTTATGCTCTCCCTGAAAGTCTGTACAACCTCTGGTTCTTTCAGTTTATCCAGGTCCCATCTCCTTAAATTCCCACCTTTTTGCAGTTTCTTCAGTTTTAATCTACAGGTCATAACCAATAGATTGTGGTCAGAGACTACAATTATAGAGAGCAAAAACATTCAGCGATTAAAAAATTTAGTAACGAAATTATCACCTTTTCTGTAAGAGACAGACAAATGAAAACGAGACAAGGCTAATTAACGAGCAAGGAGCGGACGTTGGTCACACAGGTCGCTGTTTGTATGGAAGTGCCCTCTGTTGGAAATCGATGAAGTACGACGCTAACGCTCACCCCTGTGCCATTTGTCTGTTAGACGTGATAGACGTGAGATCAGTGAATCGTGTGTGCGTCCCACTTCACGGTGACTGTGGGGAAGAGTAATAGCGAGATGCAGTGCGGTTTTTGAGTGCGGAAGTAGTATCTTACGGAGAAAGCAATGCGGAATGAATGCCATGTACGTCGAACATAATACGTCTCATGCGTGTGTGTTTACGTGGGATTATGGATTTCGAGAATTTCGGGTGTGATTGAAATGACTATCGGCTAGGATAGGTTCATCGCGTCATTTCTGCAGTCAGAAATGAACGGCGGAGGACTTTGGAAGACATTCGGCTCACATTAGGCATGAGTCACGCTACCGCCCACGTCATCGTGAAAGAGAACCTAAAATTCAGGAAAAGCCGTTTGCTATGTGTTCGCCTGTTTCATGTTGGAGCAGAAGATGAACAAAATGTCGACATCAGTGCACCACCCGGAAACGTATCATTATGAAAAGCCGGCCAGGGTGGCCGAGCGGTTTTAGGCGCTACAGTCTGGAGCCGCGCTATCGCTACGGTCGCAGGTTCGAATCCTGGATGTGTGTGATGTCCTTAGGTTAGTTAGGTTTAAGTAGTTCTAACTTCTAGGGGACTGATGACCGCAGATGTTAAGTCCCATAGTGCTCAGAACCTTTTGAACCATTATGAAAAATACTGTGTCTTGTTCAGTATTGTCGCGGGAGGTGAGACAAGTATCATCGTTTTGAGTCACAGAGCATGCGTCAGAACCAAAAATGGAAGCACATCGATATGCTCCCCCCCCCCCCCCCCCCCCAAAAAAAAAAGTTATCCTACGTCGTACACACCGATCCCGGCAAAGTCATGATGATCCTTTTTTATAATTGCAAAGGACTTTTGATACTCGTTTTTCCTGGATCACAGTACCAAAATTAATGCACTGTGTACATAGACACTTTCAAGAAGTGAAGCACGCCATTAAGCCCAAATACCCAAAAATGTTGACGAACGGCGTCAATATGTTGCAGGATAATGGCTGCACCCAGGCTGCCAACCTAGTTTCGATAGCGCTTCAGAAGTTTCGGTGAGAAGCACTTAGACATCTTGCTCCATGCGATTTCGGTATTTTGGAACCCTGAAGATTGACACTGATGGACATCGATTTGCTTCGGACGAAAAGGTTCTCATCTGGGTATAATCATGGCTCCGCAGGCCACGGCAAACATTTTTCCGTAAGGCAGTGATCGTCTTGTACCGCAGTGAAATGAATGTATTAACAGTTAGAGCGACTGCTTTTGAAATAATAAACATGTCTAGTTTTAATTTGACTGCCTGTTATCTGTAGCGCAACAGAAAAGCCCGATATGAATACAGAAAACCAAAAATAGTAGCAATTATCAGAACAAATAAACTAATTATGAGTCAATAAACTCACAAATAGAGTAACGCCCTGACAATAAGGAAGATGTATTCAGAACAAATTCCAAATTCATATAAATTGTAATCATTGTTTCTGCTTGTTACCAGGAAAATCATAGAAAATACTCATTTCTGATTGATAATGGCTATGAATATATTAACTCCTGTTCACATAGCTACGCTTGTGGGTTTAAGGACGAGCCTGCGCCATCACAGTTCATAACGTCCTCCACAAACATAGTGCGAACTACAAACACAGCGTTAGCTGACACGACTAACGCCAAAACAGACCCCAACTCTACACTTGTACGATTTCGTTCCCCGCAACGCCATTATATCATGGTTCAAACTATGGGTGGAACTGGAGGCTCAATTTGATCTACATGTTTTTACTTGTGTTACCGTGTGGTGAAGTGTAGATGCTCCTGAAAATGTTCACTTGTCAAATTTCAGCCTCTACATAAAAATGTAAGAAAATGACGCAAATACATGGGAACATACGCTTATTCATTGTATCCTAATTTATAATTTTTTGGCAACGTAAGATACCATATGAGTTTACACTCTAGCAAAATGAATAATGTAATGGAACAAGAGATGCATGACAAGTGTTACGAACTACGGCAGACGTTATAAAGCATGAAACATCGCAGAAAGTCAACAAGGACATTACGGAGTGCTCAAGAGTTCCGTGAATCCGCATGAATCCAAAGAGATTACATCCAACGGAGAAACGAAAGTTCCGTCAAGTAGCTGGTCAGCCTTGCACTAGTCCTAGTCATTCAACTGGAGTACATACAAGACGTAACAAATAAATAAATCGCAGTGGGGTAGCAAATTAATCACAGATTCTTGGAAAAGAAAATTATGTCAGACACACCACACCCAGTAGCATGTTAGAGAAGGTCTCATTTTCAACTTGCAGTGGAGCATTATTCACATCTCAGTATGGATTGGAAATGCGTAAGTGTTTTACATTTGGTCAAAATGACCGCTGGACTAAACGTGTGGGGAACTTATGAAGCTACAGATCTATGAAGTATTACGAGAGTTTACAACTAACAAAAGACTGACTCGCATTGCAGCATGCAGAGTCTGATAAGATCTAAGACGTTACATTAAATTCTACGAACTTTCATCGTTGTGAATTGGAACCTCACCCAGGACTAACTTTGTAAGTGAACGTTTCGTATTCTTAATCATCGCTGTTTAGTTATAACTATTGTCAGATACTTTCCACTCTGGTTTCTGTATTTCTTTAAAGTGTATTATTTGTGGCATAAAGACAATGTAAAGAGTTAAGAAACAGCCACTTTCAGTTCCTTATATAGACTGCTAGAAGCCGTGGTCAACATCCTGCTGACAGAACCATCCTATACATTTTGTAGTGCCACTTCTGCATGCCGACAATCTGGGACAGTAGTAACTCACTGCAGTTTGAAACACGGTGCCTGGCAACAGACTAATGCCAGTAAATGACCTAGTTTCACACGTTCCCGCGGTGACACACAAATGCCGCCTTTCCGTGTGGTCAGCACCGAGTAGCGGGATTTAAACCCAGGCCCAGATGAGCATGTCTTGACCGGCACAGTGCAGCGGCTGCCGTGTGCCAGTTGTCGCTGCGGGATCTACTGACACAGCTATGAAGACGTTATTGACGCCAGCAGGTCGTGATCCACGAACCCCTGCCTGCTTGTCCATGCCGTGGCAGCCATCACACTGCCACAGCCTCTATGGGGCCCCTCACCGTTGCCTGCTACCGCTCACCAGCCAGCAGTTCAGAGTTGTACTCTGAGCAGCACCACAACGACAGAAGTTGCTACCAGCTGCCCATGGGACGCCACAAGTGGTGCTACGGACGCTGCTGACAACGCAGCTCTGGCGTACCTGTGATGGCATGTCAGCATGTATTGTGTATTGTCCATGACCCATGCCTTCTTTGCCTGCTGGTACAGCGCCAGAAGGCAAATGCCGGGATGGTTCCTTTCAAAGGGCACGGCCGACTTCCTTCCCCGTCCTTCCCTACTGCAATGAGACCGATGACCTCGCTGTCTGGTCTCCTTCCCCAAAACAACCAACCAACAGCGCCAGAATATTACGAGCGAACGTCGTATCGTGCAAGAGAAGAGGGCGCACTCGGAAGACTATGCTGAACAGATAAATAACGACGTGTTTATAGTCACCACTGCCGTGCCTGCGGCTTACTCATCCGTACATCCTTCTCCAAATCCATCTGCAAACACCATGAAGCCCAAAAGATCGAGCACATCCTGAGAAGCAAGAACTGTTTACATTAAACTTCTGTTTCTCAGTAGCTATTCGGCATTGCTATATTTGGTGACCAACGAAGGACATTTTGCTGCTTCTGTCCATCATAAAGATGTAAGTAATCATTTGAATAAAAACTAATTTTAAATGTATCATAGTTTTACATGAGATTAAACCCTATAAAATAATTTCTCTTAGACCAATAGATTTGTAAATCCGTACGAATTGTCTTGAAAATTTGTGATTGTGAAAATGGGCACATGCAATAGACAATAGCAAGGAGTTGAGCTATTCATACATCCATTAATAAGTTGTTTAATAATAATGTGGATAACTATTCTCGCATTAATTATGCACTGTGTGCGCCCCGTGTTTCTCGTTTTTAATGTTGCGAATATTTTCTTAGCTATCAAACATTCACATTTACAGATTTTGAAACTATCTGTATGTAGTTAGGAAGCGGTACCGGGCTAGGAGAAATTATTTTATAGTTACCAGTTTGATTTAAAAATGTAGTATATTATAAACTCAATTTACTTAAATATTTATTTTCTGGTTTTTATACAGGTGTTGGTGAAATTTTTAAATCAATTTCATATGATTGTGATGAACCTACAACAGAGATATGTGGTAAATTTCACGTATCTTACAGATTCCCTTCATCTGACTCAACTAATATATTTCTTGCTTCTATGTGTATTTCTTTAAAAGGCCGTGAAGTTAAAAATGAGAGAGATCTGAGCTCATGTGGAGCTTTACCAGCGATAATCCTTCCAAGGAACCATTCAAAAATGGAAGAGAAGAATGGGAAATAGCAATGATGCACAAAGTAGCCTCTGCCACACAAGAGACAAAAATTCGAGTTAATATTGCATTCTCAACCAACTGTGAGCTGCATTTAAAATTTTAAATCTCTAGCTCACCAGAAAATTAATTTAAAATCAACTGCAAGGTTTGTACTGAACTGATAGACAATACAGCATTCTGTGCTCATCTGTGCCTGACTGCTCGAATAGTTCCTGGAACACATTTTGATACTACCTGCAAAACACTCCGGTCCTGCAGGGCGCTGAGATGCCTGGAATCACCAACTCTTTTCTCTCCACCTGCACGTTTATGGGAGCTAGGTGGATCAAATAGACAAGGAAGCGACTTATTAGTGCATTGCTCTCGAGCTATGTTGAAAATGTCAAGTCTCTACCTCATTGGTAAGTTTGTTTAAAATCGGTTGCAAAATTTGTACTGAACAGACAGACAGGCGAGAAAGCGACCTAATAAACATGTGGTAAATACACATACCAAAAAAAATTTGCATCACCCCAGTTTCCAGAACTCCTGGAGACAGACATATGGTATCACAGACACAGTCAATTTGACTGTTCAGAGATGTCACTAAACCCGCCCAAAGATGTAAACAATCATGCATGAGCAGTGCCTATTAGATGGAGGGGGTCCGACAGCCTATCAGTTCCTGTCAGTCCACCACGAAGGAGCTACGCGGCTCGTGTTGTCGGTAGTTCAACCATGCCTAGACGGTCAATACCGCTGTTCGATCGCGTCCGCATTGTTACTTTGTGCCAGGAAGGGCTCTCAAAAAGGCAAGTGTCAAGGCGTCTCGGAGTGAATCCATGCGATGTTGTTTGGACATGGAGGAAATACAGAGAGACAGGAACAGTCGGTGGCGTACCTCGCTCAAGCCGCCCAAGAGCTACTACTGCAGTGGATGACCGCTACTAACGGATTATGGCTCCGAGTAACCCTGACAGCAACGCCACCATGTTGGATAATGCACGACTCAAACTTTGCGCAAGAGGCTGCATGATGCGTAACCTCACTCCCAACGTCCATGGTGAGGTCCATCTTTGCAACCACGACACTATGCAGCGTGGTACAGATGGACCCAACAGCATGCCGAATGGACCGCAGAAGACTGGCATCACGTTCTCTTCACCGATGAGTGTCGCATATGCCTTCAACCAGACAATCATCGGTCAGGTTGAGCGCCTTAGACACACTGTCCAGCGAGTGCAGCAAGGTGGAGGTTCCCTGCTGTTTTGGGGTGGCATTATTTAGCGCCGAAATATGCCGCTCGTGGTCATGGAAGGCGCCGTAACGGCTGTACGACACGTGAACGCCATCCTCCGACCGACAGTGCAACCGTATCGGCAGCATATTGACGACAATTCGTGCCACCATCGTCCACATCTTGTTAATGACTTCTTTCAGGAGAACGACATCGCTCGACTAGAGTGGCCAATATGTTCTCCAGACACGAACCCTATCGTACATCCCTGGGATAGACTGAAAAGGGCTGTTTATGGACGACGTGACCCACCAACCACTCTGAGGGATCTACGCTGAACCGTCGTTGAGGAGTGGGACAATCTGGATCAACATTGCCTTGATGAACTTGTGGATAGTATGCCACGACGAATACGGGCATGCGTCAATGGAAGACGACGTGCTACTGGGTATTTGAGGTACCGATGTGTACAGCACTTTGGACCACCACCTCTGAAGGTCTCAATATATGGTGGTAGAACATGCAATATGTTGTTTTCATGAGCAATAAAAAGGGCTAAAATAATCTTGATGTTGATCTCTATTCCAATTTTATATACAGGTTCCGGAACTCTCAGAACCAAGGCGATGCAAAACTTTTTTTGATGTGTGTAAATATATTTCCACTTTCCTATAGCAATGGTAATCATACACTATGACAGCTATACGATAAAATCAGCGCTTGTTGCTGTTTACGCTTCGCCGATAAAGCCCTGAAATAATACAGAGTGAAGAAGGAGCACCCTGAAACAATATTCTGTCAATAATAAAGTTTTATTCACATGTGATATAGGCACGACCTGTGCTGCATACAGATTAGCGACGCTATGGCGCGTCAAGTTGTTTCTGATGTTCGCATGTCCTGAAATAAACTATACTCGTATATAAAGTATCACCCTCCGTCCAGGAGGCAGTTCTGTTTGTACATTGGTGGCCATAATAAACGCACTTTCACTGCTAAGTACTGCACTTCATTGACAACCTACTTTCGCATTCGAAACTGACTCTGGTTACAGCTTGATGGCAGTATTTTCATCATCAACGCCACCAACAATCGTTCAATGTCCACCCTGCTTTATGCTTTTGCAATCTTCAGCTTTATATATCAACGTTTCTTCTACATGTTTCTCAATATTAACGGCACCCCCCCCCCCCACCCCACACCCCCGCACCCAACCAACCAATTTCTATCTCCCTCCATCCTCTTCCCCCCCCCCCCCTCCCCATCCCACCCCACAGAGCATTTTGTTCCATTACGTCGTCAGTCGTCATCTCGGTTATCTATTATCTTTTAGGAATCCGGGGCAGACGATCCTTCAGTCATCCGCCACACATTCGCAGCTCCCACTCACCCGTATTTCATTCTCATTACAGTCACAGTGCCCCCTACCACCCTGTTCTCTAAATCATTTTCCCCCTACATACTTCATCATTTCTCTATTTACGACCTCTGGAGTTTGAAAGACTCTAGGTTATTTTCGATCTTTCGTTTATCTTTTCTGCTATACACCCAGTCGTTATATTGGGTGTCTCTCCTAGGGATCGTCAGGCACATGTTGTCTACAATTTTGGCAGATACTTGCAATTTCGTTTTTGTAAGGAGAAGGTGGAAACAACCCAAACAAATATTGCTCATCAAGTCCTTCATAAGACACCTATCGTATATGGAAAGTGTCGATTTGTTTTCTGTTCAAACAAAATAATTTTTAATGCGGCGTTTTCTGTGCCCACTCCATAGAGCGGCCCCAGATTAATCTAGTGTGTTATTCGTTTTATCTATGTGTGTGAACAGGAGCAGCAAAACTTACGGATGGGATAGGAAATAACGAAGTCCAGTTGCAAAGTCTGTCTGAAGGAGTCAGTGTGGGGAGTCAGTGTGAGGTATATAGTCTTTGGTGTGTATCATAGGAGCCCATACTACAAACGTACCTGACAACGCCGTCGGAGGTTCGAGTCCTCCCTCGGACATGGTTATGTGTGTCGTCTTTAGCGTAAGGTAGTTTAAGTTGGATTGATGATGATGAGTCCCATACTTCTTTTACAGAGCTTAGGGGAGCGACGCAGGAGAACCGCGCCGCCTTACTAGGCAAGGTCCTAGTGGAGGTGGTTTGCCATTGCCTTCCTCCGACCGTAATGTGGATGAATGATAATGATGAGGACGACACAATGACACCCAGTCATCTCGAGGCAGGAAAAATTCCTGACCCCGCCGGCAATCGAACCCGGGACCCCGTGCTCGGGAAGCGAGAACGCTACCGCGAGACCACGAAGTGCGGACTTAAGTTAGATTACGTAGTGTGTAAGCTTAGGGGCCGATGACCTCAGTAGTTTGGTCCCATAAGATCTTACCACAAATTTCCAAATTAGCATGACAACGGCAACATAAGTGGGCTAATGACATTTCGAGATGAACTGTTCTTCGCCTCTACATCTACATCTACATCTACATTTATACTCCGCAAGCCACCCAACGGTGTGTGGCTGAGGGCACTTTACGTGCCACTGTCATTACCTCCCTTTCCTGTTCCAGTCGCGTATGGTTCGCGGGAAGAACGACTGTCTGAAAGCCTCCGTGCGCGCTCTAATCTCTCTAATTTTACATTCGTGATCTCCTCGGGAGGTATAAGTAGGTGGAAGCAATATATTCGATACATCATCCAGAAACGCACCCTCTCGAAACCTGGCGAGCAAGCTACACCGCGATGCAGAGCGCCTCTCTTGCAGAGTCTGCCACTTGAGTTTATTAAACATCTCCGTAACGCTATCACGGTTACCAAATAACCCTGTGACGAAACGCGCCGCTCTTCTTTGGATCTTCTCTATCTCCTCCGTCAAACCGATCTGGTACGGATCCCACACTGATGAGCAATACTCAAGTATAGGTCGAACGAGTGTTTTGTAAGCCACCTCCTTTGTTGATGGACTACATTTTCTAAGCACTCTCCCAATGAATCTCAACCTGGTACCCGCCTTACAAACAATTAATTTTATATGATCATTCCACGTCAAATCGTTCCGCACGCATACACCCAGATATTTTACAGAAGTAACTGCTACCAGTGTTTGTTCCGCTATCATATCATCATACAATAAAGGATCCTTCTTTCTATGTATTCGCAATACATTACATTTGTCTATGTTAAGGGTCAGTTGCCACTCCCTGCACCAAGTGCCTATCCGCTGCAGATCTTCCTGCATTTCGCTACAATTTTCTAATGCTGCAACTTCTCTGTATACTACAGCATCATCCGCGAAAAGCCGCATGGTACTTCCGACACTATCAACCAGGTCATTTATATACATTGTGAAAAGCAATGGTCCCATAACACTCCCCTGTGGCACGCCAGAGGTTACTTTAACGTCTGTAGACGTCTCTCCATTGATAACAACATGCTGTGTTCTGTTTGCTAAAAACTCTTCACTCCAGCCACACAGCTGGTCTGATATTCCGTAGGCTCTTACTTTGTTTATCAGGCGACAGTGCAGAACTGTATCGAACGCCTTCCGGAAGTCAAGACAAATAGCATCTACCTGGGAGCCTGTATCTAATATTTTCTGGGTCTCATGAACAAATAAAGCGAGTTGGGTCTCACACGATCGCTGTTTCCGGAATCCATGTTGATTCCTACATAGTAGATTCTGGGTTTCCAAAAACGACATGATACTCGAGCAAAAAACATGTTCTAAAATTCTACAACAGATCGACGTCAGAGATATAGGTCTATAGTTTTGCGCATCTGCTCGACGACCCTTCTTGAAGACTGGGACTATCTGTGCTCTTTTCCAATCATTTGGAACCCTCCGTTCCACTAGAGACTTGCGGTACACGGCTGTTAGAAGGGGGGCAAGTTCTTTCGCGTACTCTGTGTAGAATCGAATTGGTATCCCGTCAGGTCCAGTGGACTTTCCTCTATTGAGTGATTCCAGTTGCTTTTCTATTCCTTGGACACTTATTTCGATGTCAGCCATTTTTTCGTTTGTGCGAGGATTTAGAGAAGAGCCGGCCGAAGTGGTCGTGCGGTTGAAGGCGCTGCAGTCTGGAACCGCAAGACCGCTACGGTCGCAGGTTCGAATCCTGCCTCGGGCATGGATGTTTGTGATGTCCTTAGGTTAGTTAGGTTTAACTAGTTCTAAGTTCTAGGGGACTAATGACCTCAGCAGTTGAGTCCCATAGTGCTCAGAGCCATTTGAACCATTTAGAGAAGGAACTGCAGTGCGGTCTTCCTCTGTGAAACAGCTTTGGAAAAAGGTGTTTAGTATTTCAGCTTTACGCGTGTCATCCTCTGTTTCAATGCCATCATCATCCCGTAGTGTCTGGATATGCTGTTTCGAGCCTCAACTGGTAACTGGAGAAGAACTATAGAAGATAACTGTAATGCTGCTGTCTACGAACACAATGGATGGTGCCGAAGTGTCAGAGTATTACCAGACGGTCAGTAAACTACATGCCTCCTACTACAATTGTACATTTCTATACAAGAAATTAAAAGTAGTAGCGATATACCAGTAGGTATTCTTCGATAAAAACCCAAGTTTCACTCATCATATATAGGAGGCAGGAGGAAAAGGAGGAGGAGGAGTTTAGTGTTTAACGTCCCGTCGACAATGAGAACATTAAAGACGGAGCACAAGCTCGGATTAGGAAAGGATGGGGAAGGAAATCGGCCATGTCCTTTCAAGGGAACCATCCCAGCATTTGCCTGAAACTTTAGGGAAATCATTGAAAACCGAAATCAGGATGGCAGGAGACGTGTGTGAACCGTCGTCCTCCCGAATGCGAATCCAGAAATGATGAAAATAACCATAAACATCGCTAGTAGATAATATCTACTGTCCCTGAGATTTATTAAGACCTACATGAGTTTATGCAAGCGTCAGTTGTGGTGTATTTTGCAAGTCCATAGATTACATATTTTGATGCCAGCTTCGATATTCAGAAGATTGCACCAAAGTGTGCTAATTTTTGGCCCCAAATGATGCATTACTGATAATTCTTTTAATATAGACCAGGAAAGAGAAGCCCCAGTAACGATTAAAGAAAGGCGATCAAACGAAAGCACCTAGAATACGGAGGAACTGAGAACAATACGGAAAAATAAAATAACATTGTTTTTTACCACTGCGCTAAAATGAATGGACACTCCTGGCCCATCCAGAAGAGCAAAGAAATTTTTTCCTAACATCATGAGAGATTAACAAAGCGGCTCAATAACCATATAAGGAGTCAGTATGCATATATTCAAAAGGCGAATCAATGGTACTTGCACTTGATGCTGTGTGGTCTTTGTCGTGAAAACTTTTAGACGCTGTACACACTAACAAAATACAGTGGGTGATCGTGTCAGGCATTCAGGGCACCTGGTCCTAAAGCGACACTGAGGAGTCAGTCATCTTGGCGCACCTTGTTCGAAGACCAGAGAGAATGATATCATGATACGTTCAACTTCCGTGACATTCAACATCTCGTACAGGAGGGAAGGTAACTGAGGTATAACTACTAAATCAATTGATCTTCAAAACTGTCAGTCATAATATGTAAAGTATCTAAGGAAAAGTGCATTCCACGATATTAGAGTGACTCGTGAGATTTAAGACGTCAGGAAGAACGCTACTGTCATGCGGCCCTTCGCCAGAAGAATCGAGCAGACAGTGACTGATGACTAACTTAGAGTAGGGGCGACAACCTTCAATAGTTAAAATGTATTAATTACCTATGAATGTGACGACCTTAATGAACGTACAAAGATAAATGTTCCGATTATAACCAATAGTTATAAACAATAGTACTAGCAGTTGGAGAACTGACTAAGGGCTCAGTAGTAGTTCTGTAGTAGTTTAAACAATTTCTCCTTTATATTTTTGTTTCTTTTTGTTGTACTTTAATTGTTGGTATTATGAGGCAGTAACTATTATATACCCATTTACGGTACTCAGATAAAAGGATTGCGTCCCCATTATGCTCGTACTTATACCCGCAGAAGACAGTAATTGTGAAGAACAAAACCAAATACAGTACGTCTGAAGCTCACTCAGCAATCGTTGTCCATTCTGATACGAAATTCATTGCAAATCTGTGTGCATATTGTTCCATTTTACTCAGTTCACTCAGTTTCACTTATTTCATGGAAAACCCGCATTTTCACTCCGATGGCGAGTAAGGGAAGAATGTACCCCTTCACAGCAAATTCTGCTTTGGGCAATGTGTCTGAGTAATGTATGTGCTGACCGAGATTATGTAAACGAAGGTACACCTTTTGAGAAATAATAGTTCATGTATGATTTGTAACTCACTTGGTCATAAATGGTTATTATTTCTTCAACGATTTAAATTTCTGTAGTCTTTTTAACCTTCAAGCATATATAGTAGACAAGGGCATAGTTTAAATAGAAATAACCTTTATGGACTGTAGAACAGATACCTCCCGCATTTTAAAATCGTTTTAATTCATTTTTGACTGTTAAAATTACGTACTTGCTTTTTTAGACTTAGTATGCATAAATAATATGACCATTAAGGGATTTTATGCATTAATATATGCGCCCCCACGTCGCAATTACAGACACATGTTTCGGGCTTTTCACATATTTAACTTGGTGTTTAAATTTATGTAATCAGAGGCATAGTCACAGCGAATGAAATCATTTGTTCTGAAAATAATGTGTAAAACTAATCCTCTTTTTCACAACAAAATTACGCGTAATTGGAAGTGTTTCAAGAATTCGTTATTTGTAGTAGAATCTCGAGATAAGCTTCATTAGAAAGGAGTTTCCTTCCTGTCATATATAACCACACTATTGGAAGAGATGATAGGTCGTACCGTCTGGAATTACATAGTAGGGTTCATTCGTGTGCTATTCTCTTCCTTTCACAGTATGTACAAGGGAAACATTACGAAAGAAGTAGTTTTCCATATCTTCAGTCTTCTTTATAGAGTTAGAGCTAGAGTTCATTGTTATTATTATTAATAGTTTACGACGTTGAGACAATCAACATTACTCCTGCAACATAAAACGAATATATTAAACTTTTGATATATATTTTACGTTTCTTTCGCGTATAGTTTTGTAGCACTAGTATGGCCTTTCTGCCTACAGCCCTTGTAACACTGCGATTATGGTTGTCCTACAACATTTAAATTCACATTTATCGCCGTAGGTAATCGTATCCACGAGTGGTTAAATGAATATGTCCTCTGGTAGAGGAACATTTAGTTCATAACAATAGCCTTATTATATATATGACTGGTCAATTTTTAGAATTATTAGTTCTCTATCACTTGCATACTGCTCGTGCTTTGTGTCGATCATTACGAAATCATATTTCCACTCTTATATCAAATAACGGTTACTGTAGATGACGAGGGGAAAAGGACCGAAACGTAGTATTCCTGTATTCATTTCTTAAAATTAGTTCTTGAACTTTAGTAAGTTTTCTTGGGACAGTTTGCATCAATCTTCAAGTGTCTGCAGTTAAGTTTTGTAAGCATCTCATTGACACTCTTCCACGGGTCAGATAAACCCGTGTCATTCGTGCTGTCCTTCTTAGTATGCTTTCGGTATCCCCTATTAATTCTATTTGGTACACATGTGACCACTATTCAGGGATGGGAAAGATGAGTCTTTTCTTATCATGTATGACATTAAAATTGCAGTTTAATCTTGCCCTAAAAGCAAAATTGCCTATATCTGCTGATTTATCATAACTGTTTGCTTTGGATACACTTTTTAATGGCTTGAAAAAATTTTACGGTCATTAGCGCTTGAGTGCAGGTGCTTTAGTAAACAATATATTCTTTCAATTCACCTAATAGCCGCGCGCATGGCCGTGTGAGAGAGTGTGTGTGCGAAAATGTGTGTGTGTGTGTGTGTGTGTGTGTGTGTGTGTGTGTGTTTGCGGGGAGGGGGGAGCGCATGCTCGCGAGCTATGATTTTTGTCAGTGCTTTCTCGAGATTTCCTCTTTTTTGTCGACATTACGTTGTAGACTGTCACTGCAACATTGAAAGCAATTTTCTTTCTGTGGCTCGTAAAGTATATGAGAAATTTTATAATTGAAATTAAAATTATCTTGCAGAGGATTCAAAATGAAGTACTTACCCCAGCCAATTATTACGTAGGCGCTGAGTTGTATATTTTTCCCCGTAAATGTCTCCACCACCAAAATATACAGGTACAGACCTAAAACAGAAAAGAACTATGAACTTAGTTGTGTAATACCTAACACAAAAACGACGATCCAGAAATATATTCACTTCTGTCGATAAGCTTTCTTACACCATTAAGAAAATAGTTCACATTTTTCTGGATTTGCATGCTGCAAGCTGTTAATATTAGAATCGATTTAATTAGGTCGAGTTTTGCACTCCAAGATGATTGCATTAGATGGAAATAATATGTTTTAATTCCTGAAATATGCATCTAGGTAAAATGAAAGTTCGGTCATATCTGTCATACTTCAGTGCTTCAAAAACAAACTTAAAATCCAAGCAGTTTCAGTTTTTACGTTTTTCGTTCGAGTGTTCAATTTAGGAGTGATGTAGTTAAACACAACGTGGGAGGTAAACATTCTAAGCAACAGTTTATCGAAACACATTATTCATGGTGCTAGCAAGCATTTTTGAAAATGAACGTGGTAGAGACGGTTTAGATACTTTCTCAGTTTATACGTCGAGATAAGTCCCTTTATGACACAGAAGGAACATTAAGAAACGTCATTGAGGTAGAAAAAAACTGCAACAACCCGTACGCTTTTGAAACAGATGCTTTACTCTTCACTGGCATTTCCGGAAACAAGTGTGCTGTTCTCAGACCATTATTTCCGGAAACAAGTGTGCTGTTCTCAAACCATTATGAATAAGGTAAGGAGAGTATGGTATAGTATACTGTCAACAACGAGATCATTAGAGACGAAGGACACGTTTAGAATGGAAAAGAGTGTGTAATTCACTTAACCATGTGTTCCTTAAAGGTATCGTGCCTGCAGTCGTCATAACCAGGATAATAAAGTACGGAAAAGGTACTGCGGCTGCACAGAGATTTGGAAATTCAGATTCAGTGTATTAATCACCGAAACACCTCTATCAGTACATCCCTTGTTTTGATATCGTAATTTGTTATTTACACACGTCTGTATGTATACGCTAGGTTTATAGCAACACTTTTTTAAGCTTTACGCCCTAGTGAATCATCTTAAAAGCCTAGAATATAGAGACGAACATTTAGCCAGGTGGCCTTTTACTGTGTGTAGAACAAACGACGTATGGTATATTAGACACTGGAACTGCATACGCACGAGGAAAACAGTTTGAGAGCAGCCTTAAAGCGGACATGGGTGAAGCTATGTTTCAACACCCTACAGAGCGAGTTGAGGTTGCCTCCGCCAGAATACTCGTATTTCACAGATTGCGGAATGTGGCGGAAATGATGCTGAGAATGTATGTGACGTATATTCGTGGGGACTGGTTTATGGAAGTCACAGAAAATGAGGGTTAGTATTAAAGCTGTGGACCCGTTCAAGAGTAGGAATTCCAAGTATGTTACTGTGCCTGTCGTAACTGGTACCTTATCCTTCCATACAAGACTGTGTCGAGGCAAACTCAAAAGCATTACTTCTACGTAAATTGGTCTATTAGACTGCACAAATTCGCTGAACAGTTCAGAAATTTTTAAACACCTGAAAAGGAGAAATATGAATTTGTTCTGTGGAAACAACTAAGAACTTGTAGGGGGTGGACACAGCACAACATCGTAGACATAATGCACGCCACCAAAAACGGTAGGTTCTCCGTCAAGGAAGGGTTTCAGGTGAGCTCTCCAGCCAGCAATATTATACCGACCGAGATCTGAGAAACTCCCGTTTGTACACTCTTAAACTGTGCAGCTTGAGACGATTCCTAAATGAAGTAGGCGCGGACTGTGTCGTCGGGAGTTGGTATTATCAAACGACAAGATGGGACACACAATGAGAAGCAACAGTTCTGCATGGGAATGTCAGGTTGTCAACTAAAGCATCGACAACTCCTACGGTGCTGAGATATTGCCTATTGGCATTCGCTGGATACTTTGAAGAAGCACACCATCACAGTAAAGAAGGTGTAGACCATGTAGTTTTCGTTACTGCATCGTAATAAAAAATTAACATGTCAGTGTTCATGGAAAGTTGAAAAACTTTGTGCTGGGCGTTATACAATCTTTTGTATCAAACCACAATGGCTGCAGACAATACTACAGCTGTGACATAATTCACGAGGTACAAATGATTTAAAATGATCTGATTAGTTAATTGTAATGAAATGGCCGGCCGCGGTGGTCTAGCGGCTCTAGGCGCTCTGTCCGGAGCCGCGCGACTGCTACGGTCACAGGTTCGAATCCTGCCTCGGGCATGGATGTGTGTGATGTCCTTAGGTTAGTTAGGTTTAAGTAGTTCTAAGTTCTAGGGGACTGATGACCATAGATGTTAAGTCCCATAGTGCTCAGAGCCATTTGAACCAGCTTGACAATTCTGAGCAGTTACAGTGACAAACCGAGTGCCTTCTGTGACTTCTGCATCATTGAAAAGCGTGAATTTCTATATGAAGCTCAGTATTCCGTAGCACATCCTATCAAACGTAAATTTATATCTACGTTTAATTTTTGTTGATTAGGTGACACGCAACGGAAGATTGTAATGACAATGCGGAAATTTGTGTCATAGTGTGTAGGAGAGGGTGCGTGAAATTTACCCTTTATAGCAATACAAAACTTCCTTCCGAAGAGGCCTTGCCAAATCGTCATCATTGTACTCCTCATGTACACTGTCCGCACAGTAGAGGGTATACGATACCACACATTTCACTGACTCATCTTGCAGATACGCTAATATTTTATCTGTCACTTCTTTCTCAGTCTGCGAAATTCTATGGGCTCCTTTCTGATGAAATGTAAACTTCGGCAACTGTTGTAGATATACAGTAATGCAAAGCTTGCTTTACCTATCGTTTCCATTGATCTGCTTTGTATCAGCACTAAAAGCAGTGTAGCACTCGTCGTCTAAGCAGTTCAATTACGCTCTGTAGCGTGAAGCCGCGCTCACCATTGGATAACTCCAGTCCCGCCCCCTGTTCCCATTAGCAGCCAATATTGTGGTTGCTTGGTAGACAGCATATGAGGCTTGAAATGCGGTAAACAGCATTGATCTTTTGCGACCTCACACTCAAGGGTTTCCTTGTTATATATCATCGATCTATTAAATTCAAACTTTTCCTGGTATTACCAACTTTAAACACTTGTAGTCGCCTCCATATTTTCGTGTCCTTTCACGGTGTGGACTGTTAGTTGCTTAAGACTAAAGTTATGCTCAGTATCACATTCATATGGGTTCCAATCAAGCTCAGAGATCTTCGGCCACTGGGACTACGTGGTTACGATCACTTGTATTTGCCGCACAGGTCAAATGTTAGGGGTTGTTTGCCAAAATGGGCACCAACCGACAAAATCATTGGTCCTTACACGAACTGGACCTGGACGAGCAATTTCCAACATTTGGAGCTTGTGTCCTATACGTTTAATAATTTCATTCACTTGTTCGTTATTCAGTTATTACTTCCGAATAATCTTGGACCCTTTTGTAGCACTTCGTGTGAGCTCGTCTTTTTCTACCTTTAATAAAGGGGGTCAAATCGCGTTACCTTTGAGTCACGTTTACCTTCAGGGAGTAAAGTTGAAATGGATAAAATGTTTTCTTCGCTTTGTACGAATACTTGCAGTTTATAGCTCGTGGTCGTGCGGTAACTTTCTCGTTCCCGCGCCTTGGTTCCCGGGTTCGATTACCGGCGGGGTCAGGGATTTTCTCTTCCTCGTGATGAATGGGTGTTGTGTGATGTCCTTAGGTTAGTTAGGTTTAAGTAGTTCTAGGGGACTGATGACCATAGCTGTTAAGTCCCATAGTGCTCAGAGCCATTTTGCAGTTTATCAAAATAAGACTTTTTACGAATATGAAAGCGTATTACTTTTTTTATAAAAGGGTAAGGCTATTTTGATCTTATCAACACCATTTTTCGTCTTGTACGCTACTATTGTGACTGAAGGGCCCAGGGATATTGCTTCCGCGGAGGCCGTGTTAGACGAGCACTTGAGGATGGCACACTGTGTATATTGCTGACGCAGCAGCGAACTTGCACTGTGTAATTTTCACTCGCACGTATGATTTTCGTGCTGGAATGGCCACACCGACAGGGTTGCTTTCAGTGCTATTTATCTTCAGTTAACTTCAGATCGCCCAGATGACAATGTCAACTACATATTATATAAATAGTTTGACTGTATTGACTGTATTTGTTTAACAAGGACTGTGTCCCGATCGATGTTGAACGAGTGCGTTAAAATTCGGTTACATGCCAAACTACACTGATTAAAATATCTAGGTACTACAATTAAGAGCAACATAAAATGAAACAATCTCTTGTGGAATGTTGTGGGGGAGCTGAATACATGGGAGCGAAGAATCTTTTAGTCAGCCTTCACTACTCTTGTTGGTTCCCTTCAGGAGTACTTCCGCGTGGCGTGGGTTCTTTAGTAGATATGATTGACAAATGATGTAGAGCAAGTACGGAAACAGTATATTATCCTTAATCATTGCGGAATAGAGGAGGTAGGGTCACGGACATGATAAGCGAGTTGTGGTGGCAATCATTAACACAGATTTCCTCGTTGGAAACGACGAGGAACGACTTCCTGCTTCCAATCCCAAAATACTTACGGTATTATAATCGCATTTACGAAAGGAAATACGCCCATAGGAATTAAATAAGTTAGAGGCCGCAAGCATTTCATTTTTCTCTTGTATATTCGAGAGTGGAACGGTATTAATATGTTCTTAAAGTATTTATGTGGACTGTCTGCCAGAGAACTGAGAAATTCAGAGTAGTTTTGCAAATGTAGTGCAAAGAAAGCTGGTTAGAAGGCTAGCCACTTCTGTGTAGCGATTTTAAGTAGACGCTTCAAACACCTTTTCATCTGCTCAGATCTTGTCTGCTCCGGAGACCAGTTAGCATTATGTCGCAGTGCAAGGGTAAACACTCTTAACTGGCATATCTGACGCACGGAAAATCGTCACGTGATACCGAAGTACAAATTAAACTCCGTAAAATTGAATGTACGCGGCTGTTTCTTTTTTTGTGATTTGAATTGTCCATTTTCATGCGCTAAATCAGCGGATCTAACTTTAGCTGTTAGATGACAGTTAACTTTATTTTACTACAACGTGGTACAGATTCTCCACTTATCATATTTCTGTGATTTAAATTTAAAGTTTAGTGAATGTACACTGGTGTACAAAACTCAAGGACTATATAACTTTGGTATATTATGTAGCTGCCAAGTTACATAGCTCGCTGAAACTTGGACCATACATAGTGTTATGACCGTAGAAAATTTCAATTTTTATTCTTGCTTTTGTGACCATGATAAGAGTCCAGGCTCCATAGGCAACCAACCAGCCGACATTAAGAAATAGTCCACGTGGACGTAGGGACAAGATAAGCGGCGGAGGCTGCCAAGTATGGCTTGTTGATCATATAACTTAGTGTTTGACTTCGTGCCAGAGGAAGCAGCATGAATCAAGCTTGCACAATGGAAGACGCAAACACCAGGGCGATAATACAGCAAGAGAGAGTGTCAGTCACGTGCGGAAAAGACTCGTGTGGAACCAAATTAAGTTGTGTGCCGCTAGAAACAAAAGTGTCGTGTGGAACCGAAGGCATTCTTGCGTAAGCCGACCAATTAGAAACGAGAGTGTCGTGTGGAACCTTAGGCATTATTGTGCAATCCGATCACTCAGAAATGAAAGGGTCGTGTGAAACAAATTAACTCGTGTGCACCCAAGTACATGAGAAACGAAATAAAAGACCAGGCAGCGGAATAGCTAGAAGCAGAGATTCAGAGCCAGTGCCGGCAGTTTGAAGATTCCACAGCGAGACGCCAGCGAGGCCTAGTTGGCCCATAGCAGGCGATACAGCTGATAAAGACTTCAACTATGAGAAGACGGTGATAGACTCTGGTGGACACTCAGGAACTGCAGGTCAAGTAGGAATTTTTAGAGTTTCATTGGAATAGTGTTGAACAGAGGCTGTCAGTCTTTGTCTCAATTACTTAGAGAGATTTCAGAGCTAACCAAGAACAAGTGATTGCTTTGTACTTGTTTCTTATATGTACTGGCATTTGGTTTGAAGTAGCAAGTCCGAATAAATAGACTGAATCTTACTAAGGGGTTTATTGCAATTCTGTAACCTATTTTCAGGAAACTTATTTGCTTCAAACCATGGAGATTCTCTCCCTCTCATCTCCGATGTAAAGGCTGACAGCAATTTATAACTAATCCATTTGTCGTTAACGTCCCAATTGCACTACGCAGTTCACAGTTACTTCATTGTGGTGTAGTGAGGCTGTGCCAGGACACGACAATAGAAAGAACTGCTACGGTATAGTACAGAAGGATAACCAAAAGGAGTATGCAGTGAGAGGAGCAGAAACGACACTTTTATTCAAAGGCAATAAATACACGTAAGCGACCATGGGCATTACATGACGGTACGTTGTTCTTATTATGGTGTGTGATCCCCACGGTCACCAGTGCACACTGTGCAGCGTGCTCCCACGCTGGTCACAATGTTGGTAAGTTTTCGTTATATCGGCTTTCCATTCCTCAACCAGAGCAATTGACAACTACTAGACGGTCGCTGGTGCACGTGGACGGAGCGCAGAACGTACCCCCAAAGCGTCACACACGTGCTCAGTGGGATGTCAGTCAGGGTAAAGGGCAGCATGTCCATTCTCCGAATGTCCTCCGGTTCCAACAGCTCCTCCATCTACGCTGTTCGAGACTGTCGCGCATTGTCATCCACAAAAATGAAGCAGAACGGATGCATCCTTGGGAATAATTGGAAGAGGAAGGAGTACAGTGTCACAATAAGGCAGACCGGCGAGTCTATCGATAATCTGGAGGTCAGTGCAACCATGCCACTTTACGCCTCCCCACACCATGCCACCTGGACAACCAAAATGATCATGTTCAACAGCATTCAGTGGTTCGAGGTTGGAACACGTAATGCACCCAGTAAAAATTTCGAATATGACGGTTTTAGAGGTCTGCATGCTATGGTATGAGGAGGCATAAGGTTGCATGGGCGAACTGATCTCCAAAACTTGGAAGATGGTACACTTACTGGCCGACTTCATTGTGACATCGTAAGCGTTTCCCACGTGCGTCTTTTCAGGTGTTCCCCAGACTCAGATCTCATGGAGGGTTTGAGATGTATTGGGGAGGCGTACTGCAGTACGTCCACATCCGCCGTCGACCATTCAGCAATGTCAGCCGCGCTGGTGGAGGCATGGTGCGTCCCGTCACAAGAACGTATCAACAATGTGGCCAGCATGGCAGTACGTCGTAGAGCATGCATTGGCGTCGGTGGTGGTCGCACACCATACTATGAACGAGGTACCGCCTTCTGTGGCGTTAAGTGGACGATCACGAATCGAGGCGTCTTCAGTGTAATAGTCGACTTCAAATAAGTCGAATTAAGTCGAGTGATGCTGAGGGAATTAGATTAGGAAATGAGACACTTAAAGTAGTAAAGAAGTTTTGCTATTTGGGGAGCAAAATAACTCATGATGAACGAAGTAGAGAGGATATAAAATGTAGACTGGCAATGGCAAGGAAAGCGTTTCTGAAGAAGAGAAATTTGTTAACATCGAGTATAGATTTAAGTGTCAGGAAGTTATTTCTGAAAGTATTTGTATGGAGTGTAGCCATGTATGGAAGTGAAACGTGGACGATGAATAGTTTAGACAAGAAGAGAATAGAAGCTTTCGAAATGTGGTGCTACAGAAGAATGCTGAAGATTAGATGGGTAGATCACATAACTAATGAGGAGGTACTGAATAGGATTGGGGTGGAGTTTATGGCACAACTTCACTAGAAGAAGGGATCGGTTGGTAGTACATGTTCTGAGGCATCAAGGGATCACCAATTTAGTATTGGAGGGCTGCGTGGAGGGTAAATAAAAATCGTAGAGGGAGACCAAGAGATGAATACACTAACCAGATTCAGAGGGATGTAGGCTGCAGTACGTACTGGGAGATGAAGAAGCATGCACAGGATAGTGTAGCGTGGAGAGCTGCATCAAACCAGTCTCAGGACTGAAGACCACAACAACAACAAATAAGTGTCATTTCTTTTCAAAAAAATGGTTCAAATGGCTCTAAACACTATGGGACTTAACATATGATGTCATCAGCCTCATAGACTTAGAACTACTTAAACCTAAGTAACCTAAGTACATCACACAAATCCATGCCCGAGGCAGGATTCGAACCTGCGAACGTAGCAGCAGCGCGGTTCCGGACTGAAGCCCCTAGAACCGCAGGCCCATTTCTTTTCGCCTCACTGATTATTTCTTTCAGCTACCTTCTGTATTACAATCTAGAAGTTCCATGTACGGTCAAAGTTCCATTGAGCTGTGTCATTGGGCAGGGCAGGAAGTTAATTTCGTCCCAAAGTTTTGTATACCAGTGCATATGCATCCGCTTCGAGCAACTTATCCGACTTGAAAACATTGCCGAAGTATCTGCCAAAATTATCTATGGAGAAACAAACACTACATAGCTTTCAATCTCATTATTTTAGAAACACCCAGTACATCAATAACAAAGGGAAGTATTATTGCACAAACGTTTCATGAAGCACACCTCACAGTAATGTGAAATCAGGATGCAGAGGAGAGAAAAATCGTTTTTCGTTTGTCCCTTGTGCGGTTGTGTTTAACAAAGCGGCCACGTTTTCAGATGGGTGTTTAACAGGACAGCTCTGAGGCAGCGTTCGCCAACGTTATCAGGGAATAAACGGGGTGCGAAATATTAAAGGCCTATCCCACGGCAGATTTATGACTGCTCGTTAAATTTCATGTAGATGAGAGTTCGTAAACCTGTAACGTGTGAGCCATAAACTTCAAAAGAGTTTTAAGTCTCGTTGCTACCAACCAACTTTCATCCGTTGTGGTGTACAGATGCAACCGCATACAATAAAGTGCTCTCACACTTTTGCCAGCAACAGTGTAAAAATAATGCACGAAACATATAAGTTATGTAATACGTTTCTAAATTTCCTTGCTAGAATTAATTGTAAAACACGATACATCTCAATGTGAAGGAGTTTAAGTCAGGACCCCAAGTTTTACCTCACTAAAAAGGAGCAGTTGTCAGAAACCTCTTTAACAGCCAACGACAAGCGTGTTTTAACGTGTAAAATATAACAAATACAAATTCCCAAACAATTTTCTTGATATTTACACATGAGCGATATGAAGTAACGTAACATATTAACTACTTGGTAGAAATGAAAGAAAGTGCAGGAACGTGTTGTCAGAGATCTCCCAGTTGTATACGACAAGTTGGATGTCACGTGCTGTGGGGTCAGCTTGACTAGACCCGTAATGTTCGGTTACAGCGTTAGTAGTGTCCTGCATGATACAGTCACGTCGTTTAAATATCTGGTCGTAACGTTGCAAAACGATATGAAATAGAATGGCCATGTGACGATTGTGATAGGGTAGGCGAAAGGTCGACTTTGGTTTATTGCGAGAATTTCGGAAAAGTGTGCTTCACCTGTATAGGAGACAGCATACAGGACGCTGGTGCGACCTACACTTGAGTACTGTACGAGTGTTTCAGATCCATACCAGGTTGGGTTGAAGGAAGACGTCGAAGAAGTTTAGAGGAGAGCTGCTAGATTTGTTGTTGGTACGTTCGGACAACACGCAAGTATTGCGAAGTTGCTTCGGGAACACAAATGGGAATCCCTGGAGGGAATGCGGCGTTCTTTCCGAGGAACGCTACTGAGAAGATTTGGAGAACCGAAAATTGAAGCTAATTGCAGAATGATTCTGCTACCACGGGTACAAATTTCCCGTAACGACGACGAAGACGATACGAGATATTACTGCTCATACAAAGGCGTATAGACAGTCGTTTGCCCCTCGATATATTTGTAAGAGGAACATAAAAGGACATGACTCATTGTACGTGGTGATACAGGGTAATGTGTACCACACAATGTACGATGGCTAGCGGAAGATGTAAGTGGATGTAGACGTATAGTGTAAAATGCGGCTGGTAACGGAACACCAGACAGATGACGTAACGCGAACAGATTGTGCATGTGTGTGTATGTGTGAATCAGCGAGAAGTGACGGTGCACGGTGACGCTGTTCTTCATTTCATCACAGTCCGAAGACAACTTTTGGATGATTTTACACGTGGAAGAATCATCAGGAAACAAGAAGAAAGACAAAGTGTGTCGAGTGTAGCGCAGGACTTGGGTATTGCTCACATCATTGTTTCACGTGCATGAAGAGAATTCCGAACCACTCCTGCCCGAAGCAGAGGAGGGGATCGATCAAGATAAACTACATGATTAGATGACCGCTACAGTGTTTAGTAGGTAAGAAGAGACCCAAGTCAAACACCGGGTGCGATTGCCACGACATAAAACAGGAATGCAAGGCATAGAGGGTCACGCTCCATAGTGGCTTGGTGACTGTGTCGGGGTGGTCTCTCTTTGCATGATGTCTAGTACGTTCCGTTCTGTTGAAACCCGCATATGGGCGGCACCGTTGACAATGGTGCCAAGAGAACGTAGACTGGATCAACGAGGAGTGGGACCTAAGGTTCTTCTCGGCTGAGATCAAGTGTTTCAGTAATGATTCAGGACCCACGATCACATGGTGAGAACTGGAACACGTAATTCCGCAAGGGATATGGTCACCATGATTGTTCTGCTGGCCGGCCGTATGGAAGAGCGGTTCTAGGTTCATCAGTCTCGAACTGCGTGACCGCTACGGTCGCAGGTTCGAATCCTGCCTCGGGCATGGATGCGTGTGATGTCCTTAGGTTAGTTAAGCTTAAGTAATTCTAAGTTCTAGGGAACTGATGACCTCAGATACTAAGTCCCATAGGGCTTAGAGCCATTTAAACCATTTGTTTTGGTGATCTAGGCGTTATGGTGTCGGGAGGCACAACACTACAAGGGGATGCAGGCCTCCAAATCTTTGAGCACGACACACTCACCTGTCATAGTTACTGTGACACTGCACTTATTCCCCATGTACGTCTTTTATGGGGAACATTCGGCTCTGACATAATTTTTAAGCATGCAGCGCGCGATAGCATCTAACACAGCAGGTGGAGGACCTCTTCGAGGGAGAGTATATTCGAAAAATACACTGGCCTGCCTTTTCCCCTACTTTCGTCCCACTGAGCACTTGTGAGATACGTTGGGAAGACGTATTGCATGACGTCCATATGCTTCAACAGCTTTTCAGCAGTTGTGGATCGCGCTGGTGCTCGAATGGAACACCCTACTAAAAGAACTCCTCCAGCCTAGTGACCAGTATGGGAGGATGTTGCAGAGCATGCATAGTTGTCCGTGCTGATAACACTCCCTATTGAGAACCATTTCCCTCCCTTCGTAATCATCATCTCATAAATCTCGATGACTTCAGGTCAATTATTCTGTTTCAATAAAAGTGTCTTTTCTGTAAGTCCCATTGTCCAATTTTTTCTTACTGTCAATACTATACATTAAAGAACAAAAATATGTGGCAAAATTTTCAGGAAACAATCCTCACATTTAGAACAAGTAAATCTGTTATTAGGACAAGATTTCGGAGACACTTTCAACAGTTCATCACTCATTTACTCTGAAATTAAGTTTCATCCGTGAACAACACATTTACATTAAGTTGAGGGTGATACATCTTCAAATGAACCATTCGCAGGAGTGTACCAGTGCAGGAAAATCAGCTGTCACGCTGTACATGGTACGGATGCAACACTCTCGAATCACGTGGACAAGACTACCTGCTCTGCTTTGTCTTGTGCTGACTTGAAGATTGTCGTCAACTGCACGAAGAAGTTCTTTTCCAGCTGAGAAGTCCTTCAGCATCCGCGGGTAGTTGGCTTAAACGTCTCATGCTCCCCAAGACAACGGTCAATTATCTCAAACTTCGTCACGTCGGGGCAGTGTCGTTCTGGAAAACTCTCCCCACGCAAACGTTGATTCCACGACCATTAATGTCTAGCAGTCGTAACAGGAAATGGGCATCTGCCAACTAAGCATCTGAATATATACTTCCAGCACTAAACAGTTGATGCTACTTGTTTGATGCCAGCGGTGTAATGAAGCTAGTCGCATGTCAACAAAGCAACGAAGTGATTGACATGTCAACATTTCCTTTATTCAATTCGAACAACTAACACTGGCGGTGAACCTAAGAATTAGAAACTACTGTACAGTCTAACAAAACGCAACCAAGAGGGCATGTTGAATATTTCATGCAGGAGGGCGTTTCATATAATGCCAGCACTTTCAGCTTCTGTGTCTTTTCACCACTAATGTGATTATGAACAGAAGCAGAAAATCAACTCTGTAATGGAATTATAGCTTTTATGGACCCACGTCCATGTAACACATTTTATTTCTCTGTGTGTGGGGAGATGTCCTGAAAGTTTGGCCATGCCTTCTGCTTACACACTGTGTAGTAGCTATTTATTCTAAGTATAGTCCAAGTTCCTTTCTTCGTGCTGTCTCACTTGTTGTGTGAAAGTTACTTTCTTTTACTTAAGTTTGACACATTAGTGTAAGACGACACTGAAGTTCATAAAGAATAGCGATTTACAAAGAACATTTCGACTTCTAATGCGGTCTAAAATTTGTAGATGTTCAGAGCCCATCAGACTTAAGTTTCTCCTCAGAGGAGTGAGAAAGGACGTGAATAGCCAGTTGAGTTTTTGTCCTATTGGAGCATTTTCGTTTATTTTTGGTTAACGATAATTACGTCGTATAACTGAAACGAAACTAATTAAAATGGTGGCAAAAGCCATAGGAAGCTCTTTGTGAACCGGTGATTGTTGATGTATAGGAAAACCAGGCCGGCAGAAAGTTTGATGGTTGACGGCAGACCATTTTGATGGTTGATATATGGTAACGGTAAATTCATTTTTCTGTTTTCCATTGGCGAAGTCAGTTTCGCCTTACAATCTGAAAATAAGACGGGATGGCACTGGAAAATTAGGTACAGGCTGACTCGTTTAAGTTTCCTTGAGAAGGTGAGTTTATTTACAGGGCTCAGTACGAAAAACAAGTGCTCTCTCTGTTCGTATGTTTAGCAAACATTACTTCGCAGTTTCGTGGATAGCTGTTCGCGGGCCACTTACGACGGACATCATGGTGAAACACAGTTTTATGTTAGATCAGGTGTGCACTCAAGTAATATCGATGCTAGAAATTTTGGCTTAGTGGGATAACATATCGTTACGAAACTTTCACGATCCGGTGTCAAAAAGATGCATCGCCATCTAACATTTGTAGACAGAAGATTTCACTGTCACAAAACACACCAGTCCCACTCACCACTCTTGCTTCTGTTGCTGTCTGTCACAGAGAGAGGTAGAGCAGAGGTTAGAACACGGGACTCTTATTCGGAAGGACGACAGTTCTAATCTACGTCAGGCCAACCATATTTCGGTTTTCTTTGCTTTCCTTAAATCGCTCCACGAAAATGTCGAGATGTTACCTTTGAAAAAGACGCAGCCGGTTTTATTCCACTTTCTTTCGTAATTTATGTGACGCCAGAAAAACGAAGAGAACCGAGTGTTCCTTGTCGCAAGTAGTCTGGAGAAAGTCACTCCACACTGCAGCGTCTCTTCAGTCAGGCAGCACATCGTGTAGATTCTTCTGCCAGGCGCCACAATGGGCACACTTCAGTTGGGCCGTGAGAGCCTCTCATCTGGCTAAGTTAGACACTGATGTAAGTTGTTGGTTTAGAGCCAATGAAAGATTTTTGCAACAACTTCTGCCGCCACTTGCAGCTAGAGTATGGTGAAATGTATTCGCAACCGCAGGGCAAACAATGGGGAAAGTGGAGTCATTTTTAAAGATTTTCTGTCATTTCATTCTTCACTTTGAAGGCATGATTGCAGATAGAGGTTCAACACGCTTTTATCCCCAGCTATAGGTGCACTTTCTATCTTTATACACTAACCTTCCGCAATTACGGTACGAATTACGAGAATATAGTTGTGTGTCCAGATATGCGTTCGTTTCATTCATATTCCAGGTTCCTTGTGCCGGTTCGACATGGCATTAGCTTAGTACTGTCAACGATTTTTAAAGCATTTATTTTGTATTTTAATTTAATCAGTTGAGTTAATTGAGATCCTGTTTTAACTTCGTATATAGCGAGTCCCTTCATCGTTGTTTTTGTAGGCAGTGATTTCATCGCCAGACACATAGTGTCGTTATATTATCTCCATTTAAAGAATCGAATTTTAAACAACCACAACCCACAGAGCGTAATAACAATTTACAAAATGTAAAGCGGGCTTAATCTTGATGTTTTGTAGGTAAGAGTCAAGTTTAGTTTGATTACGAGAATAACTCTCACTTGTTTTAGTAACGCATGTTTCAGTTTTGGCTACGATATGGTATGAAACATTCGGTAACATGATGGATTCATATGGCGTAATAGAAAACACTCTGGCATGTGAGTATATACTTAAATAGCGAGAGGAGAAGCTATTCTTTGCTTTTAGATAAATACTTACCCTCAACGAACATCCAAAAGAAATTCGTGAGGTGGAAGTAGTGCAGTAGCAGCATCAGAATGACACACGAGGAGGCATCTGTCTGCACGAGCACCTGAAAAACGCGGCTCATTTTAGACAAGGAAGAAAGGGGACACAACATTCAGTGGCACGGTTAATACGTATGATTAAAGCTAATTGTGATTAAAGCAAATTATTCGATCCTCTAACTGAACATCCGTTATGTAGATGGCAAAACGACACAAACAACAAACTCGAAGTGAATGTGGAAATAACATGGCATGACGTGTAGAGACCAATGTGTCTTCTGCTACAGTTTTTGTATTCTACAACTGCCTCTAGTACCATGGAATGTATTCTCTCTAATGTCCTTAAAGATGTCCTATCATCCTCTCTCTTCTTCTTTTCAGTGTTTTCCACATAGTCCTTTCCTCTCCGATTCTACATAGAACCTCCTCATTCCTTATCAGTCCACCTAATTTTCACCATTCGTCTGTAGCACCATATCTGAAACGCTTACATTCTCTTCTGTTTCTATTTATCCACAGTCCATGTGTTACTACCGTACAATGCTGTGCTCAAAACTCACATTCCCAATTTTTTTCCTGAAATTAAGGTCTGTGTTTGGTACTAGTAGGCTTCTCTTGACAAGGAATGTCCTTTTTGGCAGTGCTAGTCTGCGTTGTCTATGACTTCGGCCGCAGTGGTAGGGGGAGGTGGGCTGCAGAGTCGTGGGCAAACTGACGTTGTGGAAAAGCTGGACAGGAGCAGAGATTATTGGAAAAGTTCCTATAGTAAGCAGAAGATTAACTTCACTTGTATTGCACACGTACAGAGACTCATTACAAGTAATAGAGCAAGAAACAGAGTTGATCTATCACGGTGTTTCACAAGGATGAGCCATGTATAGAACTGTCGTAGCAAGGTGTCTCCGAGTGCGAGTGGGGGTGACTCGCTGCCGCTGCCGTCCTAAGTTGTTGCCCTCGAAGTACGGAGCTGCTGGAGGGGAGGCTCAGAGGCTGTGCTCCATTGGATCACCCAGATCCTGCATGACTGCTCTTTTCGTTTGACAGATAATTGCAATTCTATTACTAACGTAACGGCGACCGTGTGGTGGTACTCATACGAGTAACTCAGTCGGCTTTTTATGTACTTCTTGCTCTCTATATCATGGGTTATTTTGCTGCCTAGGTGACAGAATTCGCTAATTTCTTGTTCTTCATGGTCCCCAATTCTCATGTCTTCTCGCTGTTCTCATTTTTACTACTTCTCATTACCGTGGTCTTCCTTCAGTTGACCTTAAATCCACATTCTGTACTCATTAGGCCGTTCATTCCATTCAACAGTTCCTTGTAATTTTTTCCAAACATAGCAATGGTATCAGTGAATCTTATCACTGATATCCAGTCACCCTGAATTTTAATTAGACTCTTGAACCTTTCTTTTATTTCCTTCGCTACTTCCTCGATGTACAGATTGAACATTAGAGGCGAACCTTTTTAATCCGAGGGCTTTAATTTTGGTCTTCCAGCCTTAACGTTCCCTCTTTGTTCTTGTACATATCGTATATTACCCGTCTTTCCCTGTAGCTTACTCTTATTTGTTTTAGAATTTCGAACAGCTTGCACTATTTGACATTATCGAACGATTTTTACAGGTTGACAAATTCTATGAGCGTGTTTTAATTTTTCTTTATTGTTGCTTCCATTATCAGCTACAGCGCCAGAACTGCCTCTCTAGTGCCTCTACCTTTCCGAATCCCAAACTGATCGTTATCTACCAGATCCTCAGTCTCCTCTTCCGTTCCTCTGTGTGTTATTCTTGTCAACATCTTCTGTGCAAGAGCTGTTAAGCTGATGGTGCGCTAATTCTCATTCTTGTCTGCCCTTGCTGTCTTCGGAATTGTGTGGACGAAATTTTTCCGAAAGTCATAAGATATGTCCCCAGTCTCATAAGTTCTACAGACCAACGTCAATGGTTGTTTTGTTGCCGATTCCCCCCAATGATTTTAGAACTTCTGATAGAATGTTATCGATCCCTTCTGCCCCATTCGATCTGAAATAGTCCAAAGCCATTTCAGATTCAGACTATAATACTCTCTTCCCTGTCGACTCCTGTCCACTATTACGTCATTAGACATGTTCTCCCAGTCACAGAGGCCTTTAATGTACTCTGTTCACCCACCCGCTCTTTCGTTTGCATTTAACAGCGGAATTTCCATTGCACTGGTAATATTACCGACCTTGCTTTTAATATCAGCAGTGGTTGTCATGAATTTTCTGTATGCTGTGTCAGTATTTCCTATAATCATTTAATTTCCGATTTCCTTACGCTTTTCATGCAGCCGTTTCACCTGAACTTCCTTGCTCCTCCTACTTCTTTCATTCCTAAATGACTTGTATTTTTGCATTCCCGATTTCCTTCAAAATTTTCGTACTTCCATATTTCGTCTATCAACTGAAGTGCTTCTTCTGTTATTGATGGTTCTCTACTTTCCTTGTACCTACGTTTTCCTTTTCAGTCTCTGAGATTGCCCTTTTTAGAGATGTCCATTTATTTTCACCGGACTTCCCAGTGAGCTATTAATCATCGCGTTATCTATAGCCTCAGATAAATTCAATGGTGTCTCTTCATTCCTTAGTACTTCCACTTCACACATCTTGGCGCATTGATTCTCCCTGTCTAGGCTCATAAACGTCAGTCTATTCTTCATCATTACTAAATTGCGATGTTTGTCTGGATATGCTCCTGCAAATACCTAATACCTAATTTCGGAATCTCTTCCTGACGTAATCTAATTGCAATGTTTCCGAAACTCCCAGCCTTTTCCAAGTATACTCCCTCCTCCTGATATTCCTGAAAAGAGTATTAGCTATTACTAGATGAATTTTGCCTTAGAACTCTATAAGTCTTCCTGCTCTCTGAGTCTTACTACCGTGCCCATATTTTCCCGTAACTCTTTCTTCTATTCTTTCCCCTACAGACGTTTTCCAGCCTCCCATATCTGTTAGATTTTCATCTCCCCTTTCGTGCTGAATGAACTGTTCAATATCTGCATATACTTTATCTATATTTTCATCTTCCACTTGCAACGTGCTCATGTGTACATGAACTTCTGTTGTCGGCGTTGGTTGATGTCAGTTCTGATGAGAATAACCCTGTCACCGAACTGTTTACAGCAACTCATTCGCTGCCCTATCTTCCTATTCATAGCGAATCTGACCGGATTATACCATTTTCTCTTCTTGTTGCCGTTATCCCACACTCTTGTGACCAGAAATCCTTGTCTTCTTGCCATTTCACTACACTGAACGCCACTGTATCTATTTACACTCCTGGAAATTGAAATAAGAACACCGTGAATTCATTGTCCCAGGAAGGGGAAACTTTATTGACACATTCCTGGGGTCAGATACATCACATGATCACACTGACAGAACCACAGGCACATAGACACAGGCAACAGAGCATGCACAATGTCGGCACTAGTGCAGTGTATATCCACCTTTTGCAGTAATGCAGGCTGCTATTCTCCCATGGAGACGATCGTAGAGATGCTGGATGTAGTCCTGTGGAACGGCTTGCCATGCCATTTCCACCTGGCGCCTCAGTTGGACCAGCGTTCGTGCTGGACGTGCAGACCGCGTGAGACGACGCTTCATCCAGTCCCAAACATGCTCAATGGGGGACAGATCCGGAGATCTTGCTGGCCAGGGTAGTTGACTTACACCTTCTAGAGCACGTTTGGTGGCACGGGATACATGCGGACGTGCATTGTCCTGTCGGAACAGCAAGTTTCCTTGCCGGTCTAGGAATGGTAGAACGATGGGTTCGATGACGGTTTGGATGTACCGTGCACTATTCAGTGTCCCCTCGACGATCACCAGTGGTGTACGGCCAGTGTAGGAGATCGCTCCCCACACCATGATGCCGGGTGTTGGCCCTGTGTGCCTCGGTCGTATGCAGTCCTGATTGTGGCGCTCACCTGCACGGCGCCAAACACGCATACGACCATCATTGGCACCAAGGCAGAAGCGACTCTCATCGCTGAAGACGACACGTCTCCATTCGTCCCTACATTCACGCCTGTCGCGACACCACTGGAGGCGGGCTGCACGATGTTGGGGCGTGAGCGGAAGACGGCCTAACGGTGTGCGGGACCGTAGCCCAGCTTCATGGAGACGGTTGCGAATGGTCCTCGCCGATACCCCAGGAGCAACAGTGTCCCTAATTTGCTGGGAAGTGGCGGTGCGGTCCCCTACGGCACTGCGTAGGATCCTACGGTCTTGGCGTGCATCCGTGCGTCGCTGCGGTCCGGTCCCAGGTCGACGGGCACGTGCACCTTCCGCCGACCACTGGCGACAACATCGATGTACTGTGGAGACCTCACGCCCCACGTGTTGAGCAATTCGGCGGTACGTCCACCCGGCCTCCCGCATGCCCACTATACGCCCTCGCTCAAAGTCCGTCAACTGCACATACGGTTCACGTCCACGCTGTCGCGGCATGCTACCAGTGTTAAAGACTGCGATGGAGCTCCGTATGCCACGGCAAACTGGCTGACACTGACGGCGGCGGTGCACAAATGCTGCGCAGCTAGCGCCATTCGACGGCCAACACCGCGGTTCCTGGTGTGTCCGCTGTGCCGTGCGTGTGATCATTGCTTGTACAGCCCTCTCGCAGTGTCCGGAGCAAGTATGGTGGGTCTGACACACCGGTGTCAATGTGTTCTTTTTTCCATTTCCAGGAGTGTAGAATCTTAGCATTTCACTTTTCATATTTTCTAACTTCCATGTCACGTTCAAGCTTCTGACATTACACGACACGACTTTTAGAGAGTCACCGTTTCGTTGGTTGCTGAGTCCTTTTCTCATGGTCACCTCTCCCATGGTAGTTTGCCATACAGACTGGAAATGAGAAATTATCTGGTGAGAGTAATAGAAAGATGAATGTCGTATAACGCCATGAAAAACATCCAGAACCTCAGCCAGCATTTTTGACGCTGTGATTTGAGGAAAAGATAACGAGAAATAGACACATTTTGAGACCATAAAGAATACTAATTTCGCTGCAAAGCTTTTAAATGACTACAGCACAAAAGATAATGTAGAGAATATTATTAATTTGTTAAAATTTATTGTATTCCATTTCTGTAGTGTCACAGGGTTTAAATGAAATATCAAGTAGATACTTAACTGAATAGTATCTATGTATGAGCCGGGATCGTCAGTCACTGTTAGTCACTACACGTACTATGTAGTATTCATAATTTTATTTGAAGTTAGACAAAAGTATTTCTGCTGCAGAGCGTTTACAAAATCATGTTGCAAACGCAGGTTAAATAAGGATGAAGTATTAATTCGTTTTCACACATTTACATGAAATGTAAGTGAGAATAGCAATTTATATACATGTTGCTTCAGAAAATGATATACTTACCGTCCACGTCTGACGGGAACAAACGTGTAGTTGAATAAAATACAATTTGCTGTGGTCTTTGGCACCCAAAGCTAACATTAAATAAGATTATTTTAAATTTGTGTTTATTTTCAAAATTAGTAAAAAATGAAGATGTAAGATTATGATTTAACATCATGTCAATAACAATCATCAGAGATTAAGTAAAAACTTGTGAATTATTCAGGTAAATCCGTTACATTAATCGCAGCATGCAGTAGAGATGTGCAGTCCTCTAACTTGTTAATCGTTTGAAAGGTGGCTACACTGAGCCACAGCGCCAGAGATTGCGCCAAAGATTTTTATTCCGCCGCCTCCACTGGCAGTGCTTGTCGAGATGTGGTAGTAGTGAGTCGGTGTTGAGATGTTGTAGTAGGGAGTGCTTGTTCCATGTTTTATGCAGTTGTTTGATGGACTAGACAGCAGATGTTGTTCGAATGGAGATATTGTAATGATCAGAGTGCTCTTCGTCAATATATATGAAGGTAAAAACATTCCTTTTTTTATTATTTCAATGTCTTAAATAATGCGTCATTACAGGTTCAGTCAACAAAGCATCTGGCTTGTGTTCTTGTATTAGAGTGTAATTCTGGTTTTCTTGCGCAATTATAGTATTTCTATTTTTTTAATTACTTCAGTATAAATGATATTTAAAATTTCTTGTCTTATGGAAGAAGAACCGTGCCAGATGTGTACGTTGAATCACACTTCCACACACAGAACAGCTACACTTGTGCTTTGGTTTCCTACGTTTTATAGTTGCTGGGGACTTAATTCATTAATTGTGTTAACGGAAATTTTCTTTCATTCTTTGTTGTTATTCTATGCAGTCAGATTGCGTACTAAAACTAGTCAGGGCCAACCGTTTACGAGTCAGCGCAACCGAACATACAGCTACGAAAAATAAAAATTATTTTCATTTATATAATTAAGCCCCCATGAACGTTTAATACTCACACAAGGAGAGACTACAGAGCTAATCAGCTACTGAATAGTAGAAAGTTAGCTCTTAGAACAGATACGTGAATTACATATAATGCACTCCTGGATTCTGTAGATCACGATGTTTACGTGATGAAATCGCACATATTAAACTTGACTCAAATGATATTGTTTGTGAAAAACTTTTAAAACTGTGATATGATGTATTTATGACAAATATGAGGCTTATGAGAGTGAAGAGTGATATGAAATACATTTCTGTGGCGGAAACTCTAGAATGAACTCAAATTTGTACAAACAGGAAGCAGTAGGTAACGATGAAAAAACATAAGTCTGTATGTGTGTTTGTATTCATCTTCTTGTATTCGTTAGTAAGTGAGCAATATGAGCTAAATACTTATTTTAATCCTATATCTACAGTTCCCTCTACAGACAACACTTTCATTTGTGAAATGTTATTACTTCTATAAAATTTGGTTTATATGACTCGATAACTACAAGGTACACTACTGGCCATTAAAATTGCTACACCACGAAGATGACGTGCTACAGACGCGAAATTTAACCCACAGGAAGAAGATGCTGGGATATGCAAATGATTAGCTTTTCAGACAATTCACAAAAGGTTGGCGCCGGTGGGGACACCTGCAACGTGCTAACATGAGGAAAGTTTCCAACCGATTTCTCATACACAAACAGCAGTTGACCGACGTTGCCTGGTGAAACAATGTTGTGATGCCTCATGTAAGGAGGAGAAATGCGTACCATCACTTTTCCGACTTTGATAAAGGTCGGAATGTAGCCTATCGCCATTGCGGTTTATCGTATCGCGACATTGCTGCTCGCGTTGGTCGATATCCAAAGACTGTTAGCAAAATATGAAGTCGGTGGCTTCAGGAGGGTAATACGGAACGCCGTGCAGGATCCCAGCGACCTCGTATCACTAGCAGTCGAGATGACACGCATCTTATCCGCATAGCTGTAACCGATCGTGCAACCGCGTCTAGATTCCTGTGTCAACAGATGGGGACGTTTGCAAGACAACAACCATATGCACGAACAGTTCGACGGCGTTTGCAGCAACATGGACTATCAGCTCGGAGACCATGGCTGAGGTTACCCTTGACGCTGCATCACGGACAGGAGCTCCTGCGATGGTGTACTCAACGACGAACTGCGTGCACGAATGGCAAAACGTCATTTTTCGGATGAATCCAGGTTCTGTTTACAGCATCATGATGGTCGCATCCGTGTTTGGCGACATGGTGGTGAACGCACATTGGAAGCGTGTATTCGTCATCGCCATACTGGCGTTTCACCCAGCGTGATGGTATGGAGTGCCATTGGGTACACGTCTCGTTCACCTCATGTTTGCATTGATGGCACTTTGAACAGTGGACGTTACATTTCAGATGTGTTAAGACCCGTGGCTCTACCCTTCATTCGATCCCTGCGAAACCACACTTTTCAGCAGGATAATGCACGACCGCATGTCGCAGGTCCTGTATGTGCCCTTCTGGATACAGAAACCTACCCTTCATTCGTCCGCAGCTCGTGGTCGTGCGGCAGCGTTCTCGCTTCTCGCGGCGGGGTTCCCGGGTTCGATTCCCGGCGGGGTCAGGGATTTTATCTGCCTCGTGATGACTGGGTGTTGTGTGATGTCCTTCGGTTGGTTAGGTTTAAGTAGTTCTGTGTTCTAGGGGACTGACGACCATAGATGTTAAGTCCCATAGAGCTCAGAGCCATTTCAACCATTTGAACCCTTCGTTTATAACAAAAAATTCTTGTCCTGGAACACGAAATTAAGATACTACCCAACATTTTCTAGACCTGAAGATACGTATGCGGCAGAAACACTTAAACCCTACATTTCAGCAAGATAATGCACGACCGCATGTTGCAACTCCTGTACTGGCCTTTCTGGATACAGAAACTGTTCGACAGGTACCCTGGCCAGCACATTCTCCAGATCTCTCACCAATTGAAAACGTCTGGTCAATGGTGGCCGAGCAACTGGCTCGTCACAATACGCCAGTGACTACTCTTGATGAACTGTTGTATCGTGTTGAAGCTCCATGGGCAGCTGCACCTGTACACGCCATCCAACTCTGTTTGACGCAATGCCCAGGCGTATGAAGGCCGTTATTACGGCCAGAGGTGGTTGTTCTGGGTACTGATTTCTCAAAATCTATGCACCCAAATTGCGTGACAATGTAATTACATGTCAGTTCTAGTATAATATATTTTTTAATGAATACCCCTTTATCATCTGCATTTCTTCTTGATGTAGCAATTTTAATGGGCAGTAGTGTATGTTTTGCGAGGGACTGTTATTATGAAGTTTAAATATTAGAGAGCACTGCAAGTTACATCCATGTCATAGACAATATTGTAAGAAAAATAAGGAATGAATATGGGAACTGCAATTTTATTTAAGTAAGATAATAATTTTTCGTCTACAGCAGCTTAACCTCTACATATAACAACACTGAATGTTAAGGACTTACAGACAATGAGGAAACAGGCGCTGGTCCTGCATTTCCCAGTGTCGGCAGTACAGTTGTTATAAAGGAAGGAAAGAAATAAACAGAGGTTTGGGCGTCCCTGGACTGTTGGGAATCTGTATTATAAAACGTTCATGTCACCGAAAACAAAACTAATCAGTTTTGAAGAGAGGTCAGTTGACTAATTCCTAGCCTTCAGTTCGTTACAGAGAAACAGTATATCTATATGTTTCTGCAAGTTTTCTGTAATGAGTAATACATAATTTAAAGTGCATCAAATAGTGAGAAGTAGTCAGTAGTGTAGACCTTAAAAATGTCAAAGTGCAATACATGAAAGCCCTAATAGCATTAATAGAATCCAACTTCAAAGAGAACAGTTCTGGGAACTTTTACAAAACTTTCAAAAGTTGCTTAAAGAAATACCCTCCACCTAGTCTATTTTTCACGGACCCAAAACGCAGAAAACTGCATATAATAGCACAGAGAACAGTAGAATACTTGCCAAATACTTTGAAGAACTACATAACTGTGACCCACAGAAAGAAAAATTTAATTTCCATATTGTAAATCCGACACCACCGGACTCAAAGGCGCCAACCACAGAAGAAATAAAAGAAATTATAAATGACCTAAAAATAATAAAGCATCTGGAGAGGATAATATAATTGCTGAACTATGGAAGTAATTTAGTGACAACATGATACTACGACTATCAGAAGTACTCAAAGAAATCTGGACAACACACAGCTTACCACCAGAATGAACATCTGGACTAATACATCCACTACATTAAAATGGAAGAAAACAGACCCTAGCGATTACAGGGGAAGCTCCTTCTTGCCAGTGACCTGAAAAGTCTTGTCTAAGGTGCTTCAGAAAAGAGCAGAAGAAATACTTGACAGAACACTACGAGAGTATTAGGAAGGGAAGGTCACGTGCAGAACAATACACTTAAAGAACATAATAGAAATGAGGAAAATCAGGAACCTGGAATATAATTATTTTGTAGATTTTTAAAAATAGCCTATGATTCAATTGACAGAAATACAGTGCTTGAAATGATTAAAGCAACTTTGAAAAATACAAAATCGAAAGTAAAATTTAGGGGAGAGCTCTCAAAATCGTTTGAAATAAAGTCAGGTGTCTGATAGTGAGATGGTTTGTCATCTGTGCTCTTCAATTGTGTGTTAGAGAAGGTAGTCCGAGAATGAAAGAAAGCCATCAATACTAAAGAGTTTCAACTTGGAAGAAATCCGAACAAGGTCAGTGTCGACTGTTTAGCCTTCGCAGATGACATAGCATTGATTACGGATACGATAGATAATGTCCAAGAACGAATAAGAGAACAGCAAAAAGAAGCAGCCAAAGTAGGACTACAAATATCCTTTGAAAAAACATAGTTCATGACAAACATCTGCGATGATCCTCAAAATATTGCAGTTAACAACAGTTAAATACACAATACAGATTCCCTTAAATACCCAGGAGAGTGGATTAGCAACAACGGAAAAGAGAAGCCAGATATAAAAACTAAAGTGCACAAAATGGAAAGAGTGATTCTTATGACCAAAAACGTTTATAACAAAAAATTCTTGTCCTGGAACACGAAATTAAGATACTACCCTACATTTTCTAGACCTGAAGATCTGTATGCGGCAGAAACACTTAAACTAACAAGAAATGGAGATCTTGAGACACCAGAAAAGGTCAAAAGAAGAATTTGAAGGAAAATTCTGGGAGCTAAAAGAAACGATAATGCTGAATACGTGTTAAGATCAAACAGAGAGCTATACTCGGAAACCCAAAAACTAACAGATATAATGAGGAAGAGAAGAGTACAGTTTTAGGACATATATTGAGAATGGATAACAACAGACTAAGAAAGGAGATATTTTCAGTACTGAATAGCTACAAATCCAAGCCCTCATGGTTCACAGAGAGTGAAATGGACATGGGAAACGCTGGAATTTCAATAGACACAATAGGAAACAGAACACATTTCAGAAAGGTAATTCAAAAGGCAGTATTTCAGGAGAGAAAGAAAACAATTAGACGAAAGTAGGCTTAAGAAGAAAGGGAACAACACTCTAAAAGGATGAAGTAAATTTGGAAACTAAGGAGATATAATACAATGAAAAGTAGCCAAAGTTCATTCCTCGCACCCTCCAAATGTATTCTTCGAAAGAAGAAAAAGAAGAAGCGCCATCAATAGTGCTATACGGCGCATTTTTGTTATAGAATTATTTTACTAGCATTCTGTTTCGTAATCGTGTATGTGTAATAACTACGATTATGATATTCAAAATCAACAAATTTCATTTATTTCATGTTGTTATTTACCGCCTTTAGAGCTGAAATTCATCCTTACACTTAATGCTTATCTCGGAAGAAAAGTAAAACTAAAAAATTGGTGGTATTTTATACCTTTTTGAGGAGTGAATAGACGAACGTTCAGAGAGAACATTACATAGTGCTGGTGAACAGGTTCATTTGTAACATTAAATATACTCTTTAACATCTCACTCTCCTTGATATTTATTCAATTAAAGCTGCATTTATTTTTTTGTAAGTGGAAACTGCGAACTACTGGGCCAGAACAGTATTGATCCACGTAAAAAGAAGTAGCAACACATCGCAGTCTGCACCCTGTAAATAGATAATGCAATCGGTAGTAGGGCAGATTTTTCTTTGTAACGAAGATTTGCATGCTGAAAAAAATAAAATATCTGACACGGTTCGACACTGGTAGTCTCCGTGGAGTAAGAGCACTGTAGAAACTCACGGTTATTTTGCTAATTTCTGTAACTCCGTTTCAGCCAGTATACGGCTTTTCATGAAACACTTGTTTTGAAGCTCCTCTTTTACAGCTTTGCCAACTGTTCTACTGCTCTGAAATCAGAGTAACAGAGAGAATGTATCAGGGGCAGATGGAAATAAATAAACGAAGTTTCTTGGAACCCATCTATTTCGTGATCGCACAGCATACTTTTGAGATAAACATGGAAGATGGTACACGAACGGCAAACTGGATAGTAATTGTTTGAGGAGCCAAACCCGTAAAAACTTTGATGGCAGACGCTGTATTACATATAGAAATTCAATTAATAGTCTGTAAACAATGTGTTGTTAGTACTGTATTTCAGTGGTACAAATTAAATTACGTTCTCTAAATTAATGAAACACATCACATACGCATACAAAGCGTGGGATGCAGGAGGGTGAGAGAGTGGAGCGGGTGGACGGGTGACAAGAACCACGACATTGTCAAATACACAGAGAAATTCGACATGTCCTACCAGAAAAGCAACAGCAACACGCAGTGAATTCATGACAACGTACAAATTTCAACAAAAAAAAAAAAAAAAAAAAAAAGAGAAAGAAAGCCTCCGCAGTTGAGAGAGCAGCCTGAAATCCGACTGAATATACAACTAATATAAAGTGAAAAACGATAGCCACACATGAAAATTGCTAAGGGTTGGATGTGAATTGGCGTGTTCAGTGGTTCGCTACAGAGACAGGATAATATACGTTTGTAGTACTGTTATGAGCTGCTGGGGCACGATGAAATAAAAAAAGACGACAGGAACAAAGCACATTCTCTGAATGCAACTATAATTAAATTACTGCTTGCTGAAATTTGTAAAGAGTTGATGATCACACATGAATGGAATTGACGTGCTCATTGAGTTTGCATTGATAGAATGAAACGAACAGAGCTATAGCATAGTATTAAAAGCATAAAATCAATGTTTGTTGTTCACTCCACGTGTTTTACTTTTTGATGTAGTCAGTTTTGAATCATGACGCAGTATTTTGCTTTTTCAACGGTCTCAATGTGTCAAATATTTTGGGGCTGTCCTAATTCTGTTCCTGTGTATTAATAATTTCTAAATGATTTTACTGTTTTTAAAACCACGTGTCGTTTCAGTCACACCGCCATATCGTACTTTATGTCTCCCTGTAATTAAGATAGTTCAAAATTCACTGCCAGTTTTATTAAGCAATAGACCTCTTTTCACGAAGCAATATTTAATATCCGGTGCAACATGTCTGTTGTTTCGTTTCTACAATTAGTAGAGCTTGTGAAATCTTAACTTCCAGGCAGGGTAAAACTACTTTTTCTTATACTGTATCACAAGCAGTTTTTGATAAATTGCAAATCGATATCCTCCATTCTGCTCTCTTCATCGCTTGAGTACTCATTTCACTTCTCCTTAAAACAGATGATGTGGTAATTAGTTAGTTCTTTCAATTCAACAGTTCTTGAAATTAAAACTCATGCCACACGTTAAAAGTGTGTCAGTGTGGACGTAGCTCTTGACAGATGGTCTACAGGGGATAAGCTGATAACAAGTGCGATTCTGAAAGCATCAGTCACCTCCGCCATTTCACGTGTACATTGTTTCCTCCTTCATTTTACAATAGTCTGAAGGGACTCGAACACGATGCTATAGGATTTATGGATGCAAAGCGAAGTGCTCTGAAGAGTACAAGGATTTAGCATTCTTTCATTAAGCGGATAAATAATCACATAACTGTAATTCTGAGTTTCATTGAATGTAACAACCTTCAACATCGCAGCACGTCAGCAATCGTTGGTTAATATATTAAAAAACTAGAAACCCGCGTCGATTGCGAAAAACGGACCTAGTTTTAACCTAGGTTTCGGCGTAGATAACTACACCTTCTTCAGAACAATAAAACCTACAAGTTCCTAAGAAGACCTTTGCCAATGATTAAAAGAACACCGTAGCTATACATTTATAAACGAAAAAAAGGAAAACACAAACAGTACACATGTACAAAGTCAAAACCGCTACTTAACTTAATGGCGGGTCATGGCCCATCGAACATAGGCCGGTGTCAGGTGGAGCGTACACCATTAAGTTAAGTAGTGGTTTTGACTTTGTACATACACTCCTGGAAATGGAAAAAAGAACACATTGACACCGGTGTGTCAGACCCACCATACTTGCTCCGGACACTGCGAGAGGGCTGTACAAGCAATGATCACACGCACGGCACAGCGGACACACCAGGAACCGCGGTGTTGGCCGTCGAATGGCGCTAGCTGCGCAGCATTTGTGCACCGCCGCCGTCAGTGTCAGCCAGTTTGCCGTGGCATACGGAGCTCCATCGCAGTCTTTAACACTGGTAGCATGCCGCGACAGCGTGGACGTGAACCGTATGTGCAGTTGACGGACTTTGAGCGAGGGCGTATAGTGGGCATGCGGGAGGCCGGGTGGACGTACCGCCGAATTGCTCAACACGTGGGGCGTGAGGTCACCACAGTACATCGATGTTGTCGCCAGTGGTCGGCGGAAGGTGCACGTGCCCGTCGACCTGGGACCGGACCGCAGCGACGCACGGATGCACGCCAAGACCGTAGGATCCTACGCAGTGCCGTAGGGGACCGCACCGCCACTTCCCAGCAAATTAGGGACACTGTTGCTCCTGGGGTATCGGCGAGGACCATTCGCAACCATCTCCATGAAGCTGGGCTACGGTCCCGCACACCGTTAGGCCGTCTTCCGCTCACGCCCCAACATCGTGCAGCCCGCCTCCAGTGGTGTCGCGACAGGCGTGAATGTAGGGACGAATGGAGACGTGTCGTCTTCAGCGATGAGAGTCGCTTCTGCCTTGGTGCCAATGATGGTCGTATGCGTGTTTGGCGCCGTGCAGGTGAACGCCACATTAGGACTGCATACGACCGAGGCACACAGGGCCAACACCCGGCATCATGGTGTGGGGAGCGATCTCCTACACTGTCCGTACACCACTGGTGATCGTCGAGGGGACACTGAATAGTGCACGATGCATCCAAACCGTCATCGAACCCATCGTTCTACCATTCCTAGACCGGCAAGGGAACTTGCTGTTCCAACAGGACAATGCACGTCCGCATGTATCCCGTGCCACACAACATGCTCTAGAAGGTGTAAGTCAACTACCCTGGCCAGCAAGATCTCCGGATCTGTCCCCCATTGAGCATGTTTGGGACTGGATGAAGCGTCGTCTCACGCGGTCTGCACGTCCAGCACGAACGCTGGTCCAACTGAGGCGCCAGGTGGAAATGGCATGGCAAGCCGTTCCACAGGACTACATCCAGCATATCTACGATCGTCTCTATGGGAGAATAGCAGCCTGTATTGCTGCAAAAGGTGGATATACACTGTACTAGTGCCGACATTGCGCATGCTCTGTTGCCTGTGTCTATGTGCCTGTGGTTCTGTCAGTGTGATCATGTTATGTATCTGACCCCAGGAATGTGTCAATAAAGTTTCCCCTTCCTGGGACAATGAATTCACGGTGTTCTTATTTCAATTTCCAGGAGTGTATGTACTGTTTGTGTTTTCCTTTTTTTCGTTTATAAATATGGTGTTCCTTTAATCATCCTTCTTAGGCACTTGTGGGTTTTATTATTCTGAAGAAGGTGTAGTTATCTACGCCGAAACCTAGGTTAACACTAGGTCCTTTTTTTCGCAATCGAGGCGGGTTTCTAGTTTTTTAATATACTTCATTGAATGAGGGGCCCCTACTATTGTCTAGATTACTCGAAAATCACTCGGGAAAAAGAAATTGACACATCCTGATGGAACCCCGGGTTTTAAGAGTAGTAAGCTAAAATTGGAACTTAAATCACCTTATAATATATTCACATAAATCTAACTGTATTTGTGAGGAGTGAATTTGAATGTAAATTAGTGTGAAAATATCTACTTCGTTTCGCAAAAGCTCTCACCGAAGGACCCTGCTGCGATGTAACTGTGGCTAGTAGCGGCGGCTTACCTGTAGTGTGGTCGTGACGATCCACATGAAGTCGGCGAGCATGTAGGTGAACATGAGGTTGGTGTGGATAGTGTTTCTCAGGCACCGGAGGTCCCTGAAACAAATGTCGGAACGTCAGATCTGTGTCCTTCTAGTGACTGAACACCACACCAGCGTCAGCGGACGTTTTATGGCTGGTTTGCGCGCGTGAAATCAATGTTCACTGTCTGGTCACTTCTTTGAGAAGTATTTTTCACTGCTCGTTCGAAGTTCCGTTGATTTCTAAAAAACGAAGACACTTCCGAATACATCTCCTATCGGGTAACCTAATTATCAGCAGCAGCTCAACATTTATCAGCAAGACTCTGAGAACCTTATCTACAGATTCATGTTTTATACGCATGATGTTTTTCCTGCAAAAGTAACTTCAAATCTTCGTATTTAATAGTCTTCAAAACTATGATCAGTTTAATGCAGCTCTCATCAGTAGGCTACTTTATCCACCATTGTCACAAAGTCGGTGAGGGGAGGAGGTGTTGGCTGAGATTACCCAAGTCATGAGAGCGGTGGTGAAGCCTCAGTGTCTGGAAAGTTAGAAAGCTGGATAGAAACAGTTTCCTGATTAGAAATACTACGTAGTTTGCAGAAGCCGAAACCCCTTCTTTCAGATGGGTAAATGCGTCCAAGGTGATGCAAAAAACAGAGGAAAAGTAAGGCCTGACAAAGTTGTAGACTATAGTACGGGAGAGGTAAAATTGTGGAAGATTTCATTCTGCAAGGGTAGCACTTCGAGTTACAGACAGAAGGTACTTTAATACAAAAGGAAGGAAATCTCAAAGGCGATGGTGTGGAGTTATAGCTGCCTCAGCTGGGCATCAGTGGTGAGAAGGAACCAATTTTCAGAAAGACATGGCTGGAACATGGAACACAGGTACTTGTTGTGAGAGGGGGCTCTACAGTTATGGCAAAATAGATATTTTCTTTGCATGCACTATATAAATAAGGCATTTGCCAGTCAAGTCACAAAATAAGTAACTTTGTTTGGTGATTGCAAGTATTTTTGATTAGTGACAATATCTGTAGATTTAAAACATATCAGACAATGAGCAGATGTAATACGATTACTACAAGTAGTGTACATAAATTGGGTGTCTTTACTATATAAACGTGTGCTGCATCAGCGATATGAATTTATTGTCGCTGATGGCCCATGTGGCAGTTGCACGTTTCATAGCATAGTAGAGTGATGGCCGATTACCATTGTGCTATCAAGTGCAAATAACTTTATCTTGCATAGCGGTGGTGTCAGGCCGAAAAGCGAGATCAGAACAGTAGGTGTGAGCAGGAGGAACAAAGCAGATAAGGCCTTATCTGCATTTTTACCAAATTTATCCAAGATGGCTGATCCAAGATGGTTGCGTTAGATGGCACAAAGGAAGGAAAACCATCAAAAACGACACTGATGGATTGTACCTCGGTGGTCCTATTGGGCCCATACGTGAATAACAATAATAACTTGTTCAAGGTAAGAATTTTTCATGTCGCAGTGATGATGCTTGCCAGACCAATCCGACGAACTCACTGTAAACCTAATTAGCTACAACTGTAATGTACATAATCTGTAAATGCATGCAGGTCCGCTATGTCGTTTTGTATTGTAGCTCATGACGCAGATATTCCTTGGGGTTATTGAATTCAGAGCCTGAATCACTCTGCTCGTTAGTTCTGTAATGTAATAAAATCTTGACCAGCACAATACACAGATGTGACAATAGAATAACAGTTATCTTTGCAAATTGTTGATGAACTAATCAGAAACGAACAGTAAGACTTTCAAACCAGTGGAAATATGTATGAAATGTTAATTTTGAAACATCAGTATTACGAAACAAAAGCTAATTTCTTTTAATATTTACCTCGTTTAGTGCCATCATCCAAAGTGATTTAAATATATTCCAGAACTTTTAAGAGGAACAAAATTTGATATAATCAGAATTAATTGTGTTTCACTTTTGTGATACTCAGCTATGCTTCCAAGAATCTTTGTGTCAGTAAGCCATCCCAGGTGATAATAATACACGTTGTTATTTTATCTATTACGCAAAATCTACACAGATACGGAATACTATATTATTGGAAAGTGGCTATTTTCAAAAGAGTCACCGGGAATTTGGTTCAAATTACTGGTCACATTAAGTGTCAATCATACAGTTTCCTGTTTCTGATCTCATCGAACGTTGTATTCTTAAGCGGAGCGGGGGTTTCGGGAGACGACGTTTGGTCGGTAACAACAATTGAGAGATACTGTCACAAATACAAAGCTTGTTGCAGCTCATTGATATTATGTAGTGAGATAAGCTTTTACTAGACTTTTCTTCTCTGCTCAATGCTACCTACAAGTGTGACCGATTTCCATCTCTGCTACCGGTTTGAAAGCCATTAAGACAAAGGAATTAGAGGCATTGTCTGTCAGTGGGCAATCATTTATACTAATGGAGAAAGTTGATAATTTGTGCTGGACCGGGATTTTTAGTTCGTAGACCTCTTCCACTTAAGTGTTGGTAAGTGTTGGCCATAACATCCCTGATACTCCAAAAGCGTATCTAACATACAAACAAAAACAGTAGGTAGTGCCACCGCCACTTTAATCCTATAAGCTAACTAGGACGGATGTTTGCCGCCACTTCAGACTCCGCCTACGAACAAAAACGAAGCACATCGGTGAATGTCTGTGTAAAAAAAAAAAAAAAATAAATAAATAAATAAATAAATAAAAATAAAAAAAAGAATACTTTTATTATATTTCACCTTTGGTTTTTTACTTTTATATTTTATTTGTGTTTTTAATTATATTTTCTTTTATTTGGTTCAAATGGCTCTGAGCACTATGGGACTCAACTGCTGAGGTCATTAGTCCCCTAGAACTTAGAACTAGTTAAACCCAACTAACCTAAGGACATCACAAACATCCATGCCCGAGGCAGGATTCGAACCTGCGACCGTAGCGGTCTTGCGGTTCCAGACTGCAGCGCCTTCAACTGCACGGCCACTTCGGCCGGCTTTTCTTTTATTTTTTTAATCTTCTGCGGAGAATGTTCACAGCAGCCAGACGGTGGGATATCCAGGTCGTCTTCCCATTCAACGAGGGTTAAACACCCTATAATTAACGTTGATGTCTGTCGCCAGTCCATCGTGTGCTATAACGTCAGTCTCTTCTCACGCCCAGTTCACCCCAATGGTCTGAAGTGTGCTTAAACGACGACCCCAAGTAATTCGCAAAGTGCGATCCACATTACGCCTTGCGCCGTATAACCGTGTGATAGATCTTTAATTAGTGCCAAAAATCTAACAACGCTGCAACGCCCTCACTAAAAGAGTATGACAACGTTATACTTTTAACACGCACCGTGGCGTTATGACGAGTAGCAGGGGCGTAAGTGACGTCGGGATGGATCAGTTCGGAGGGCTCTATGTACTGAGGCGTCCGTCGCAGAAATAACGCCAACATGCGACGTGTGAAGAGCCAGTAGCCGGCCACCGTATCGCAAGCGAAACGGGGTATGTCGGTGCCGACAGCGGTGAATCTGGGGTAGAGAGGGCACGATGTATACCGTGTTAACGTTGTTGATAGGGGAATTTTTCGGTCGTTATCAGATATCACAGTGCCCTCACCGCAGTGAGAAAGAAAGGCGAGTGTATGTTACCCTACACCCGCGTTCAGGCAAACGCCGGACGTCGACGTACAGTCTCATTTGTAACAATTCTGTAACCAAATGTAGCACTTCTGCTACTAGATGTAACTGGGTTTCCTCTTCTGATGCTAGTCGATCGTCAGGATGAGCATTCTAAAGCATTATGTCACGGTGAAACTACTAGATAAATTAATTTCTCTCTTAACAACATGTGGGCAGGGTGGGTTCTTCCTTGGCTCGGGTATGAGGTAGAATGAAACAGCATTTTTACATAAAATAACTTTTATTGCGAGTTTCATACAACTGTTTCCTTACTCGATGTTCTGGCTCGGAGAACGGCAGCTGTGTCGTTTGCGAAGCCTTCTGCTGCGGCAGCGGCGGCGTCTGATTACGCGTGGCAGTGTGTATCTCGTGTCGCCGTCTCGCCCAGCTGACTGGAGACGTGCAGCGCGAGGTGGCCCGTTTAGTTATTGCGAGCGAAGTCGTGCATCGGATGGTGATACCTTGGATGTGGCGTCCCAGTGTTTCTCTTCTCTAAGCGGCCGCGTGTGTTGTGCGTCGGCCAGCGGAGCGGCGCGTCGGGGGAAGGCCAGTGTCCCGGACTCGAACAACGGACTCCCGCTTGCCAGTCTTCGGCTGTCACATCTTCATCCCAGCTCACAGGTGACTGCTGATGTGAGGCCGTCTCCTTCCCGTCCTCACGAGTCACCCGGGTACGTAAAAATCAGACTTCAAATACCTTTTAACTTCTGTCTTCTGGCGCCGAGGCTGCTGCTTGCTATTCCATTACAGCGGCGGACTTGGTGCGTCCGTGCATGATGTAGTCTCTTCTTGCATGACGGTCTTCAGCACCGAAACTGACTGAAAACTACTGCTACTCTTCTCTTCTTCCTTCGTCCGTCGGGCCCACTGCGCCTCGCATATTTATTCACTTCAGTTTACTGGAGGTGAACGACTTCACGGTCATTGCCTCCTCTGTCACGTTGAAAAGCTTCTTGAAGAATCTTCTTAACGTCGGTCATTGGCTCTTGGAATGTAGGCGAGGGCCTTTGATCACATGTGACAACTGAGAAACACGTGAGCCGGTCGGGCGATGCCCTGACGGCTGAATCGACAGCGTCCGCTTATGTGGAACTTGCTGACTTCATGGTCATTGTCTCTTCTGCTCTGCTGTTTTGCCCTCTGTTTGCCAGTGTGTAATTCTTCTAAACTAAACTAAGTTTTTTATTTATATTCTAATTTCTACTTCACTTTGATTTCACTAATTTATTTACTTAAGTACCACTCAACACATTAGCAGGCAGTGTCCGTTGGAGATAGTGGTAGAAATCATTGGTTCTGAGAGCCTGCGTGGTCCGCAGGACATCCAAAAGATAACCATCCATCAGATAACTCACGTCACCCAGATACCTGCGAATGTGACAGGAATCGGCGGCCAGAGGGATTGAGGCGCCACCGCATCAGTCAGTGTACCAGTGAGAGTGTCCTTGTCTGAAACACATAGGCATACCTAATCAGCAGAAAGAGAACGCGAGCCCTGTTTTGTACGTTTTACCGCCCGCAATGTCAGTGTCTCGTAACGGGCCTTGAACACCCTATCATCGCTGACGAAATGACCAAAGGCCGCCTACGCAGACACCGTAGATGGCATTGAAAGAGCGCATGTGTAATGATTAATTTTCAGGGCGAGGTACACGTTTACAAAATGTACCCGCAACATCAAGTCAAGTGTTAGAAATATATGGAGACGCACTTCCGTGCGGATCATATTAGGTAGACGGCTATACGTAGCTGCTGCTGCACGCTGCACGCTCCCACAGAACGTCACTCACTCCCAAACATTTCATCGCCGGGACCTTCGTATTGCGTACTGGCGTACTGATATTCAGTCCTCTGCCCACATTCATGTAGTGCGACTTTCGCCACGTTGATACGGCGCCTAGCCACCTTGCCCTAGCGCCGAAGCCACGCGATCGCCGTATGTATATCTTCTGCCGACCTCGTCAAGATAACTACGTTGTCCTCGTAGGCACAACTTTCAAAATGCACATTGAGGAGACGAAAGCCCCCCCAAACGCTCCCGAAGAACATGAAGTGCTGGCTCGAGGGTGACGGCGAAGAGAAAGGCTGACAGGGGGCATCCTTTTTGCACTGAGCACTCTATAGTGAACGGGCTGGCCGGCGCGAGCTGCGACGCCGTGAGACGGGTGCGTCCGTTGAAACGGCTGGCAGCGGACGGTTCGGGAGAGCGTTGGGGGTGCTGCGCCAGGTCTTCGCCAGAAATCACAGTTTATTAGAAGTTAAGTGATTGGAGATATGTTGTTTCATTTACTTGTTAAATTCTACTGGTTTTCTTGGTCAGTCTCGTCCCCATCTTGCTCGTCTCTCTCTCGTCCGCATTTGTGTCTGTCTGTCTGTCTGTGTGTCTGTCGGTCTGCCGTACGTTAATAGCTGCCTCTGTCATGTTTGTCGGATTCGGTGTTAATGAATTTATTAATTGAAGTGTAACGTCCGAATTCCCGAAATACGCCTGTCATCTTGAGAGGCGGTGTATGTGTAACATAGATCATGTTTGTATATTTTATGTAAAACTGCACTTCATGGGTTTTTATTTAAATGGTCATTTTAGTATATAAAGTTGCCACCCTTCCACCGTAAGAGTATTTTTAAATCAAGTTGCACCTTCGGTGGCAAGTTAATTTTTTTAATACTAGTGTTTTGTACCATTTCCATCCCTCGTACGGGGTGTATAGTTTATGTGCTTGTGTGAGTTGTTAAAATTTTTGTTTAAAGTAATCTGGTGTGTTGGAGATTTGCACCAGTGTTGTTGTGAGCGGTCGGGACTACGGCCGTGTTAAAAGGGAGCGGCAAGGTCCTCAGCCCGAAAGCTCATACTGTCAAAAGAAAAAAAAAATCGTTATTTCTGCCTCTGAATAAATTGCAACTTGATATTAAGAGGGTGCTTTCTGATTATAATTTTTAGATCTGTGTTTTTTTTTAAAAAAGAAAGGGTTTTTTAGGAATAAAATTTCCATTTGTTGAAAGAAATTTGCTTTCAACAGTTACACACTGACAACTACTTCCACGCTCACATAGTGTGATTAAATGTGTTAATGTTCTTGATGAATCGCTAGTAAATAAAGTAAATTTTTAAGAAACGGTTTTGAAAGTAAATTCACGGTTCAAGCTGTACCCATTGACAAGGACAGTGGAACGGATCCCGTGAATGAGACGTAGAACCACACCTGCCGATATTGGAGACAGGTCCAGATTCTGTAAGGCAGCCTGCAAGAAATCGTGCTCAGCTCTGTCAACTGCGTGGTCTAGGTCAACCGCCATGAGGGAGCCTTCTAAGCGACATGCCGACATGAGCGCCACAAAATCTGTATAAGATCTTAATTCAGTGTGTGTATTACTGCCACCTTGCAGACATGTTTGGTAAGGGTGAACGACATGTGCAGCAGTAGCGAGGAAGCTAGCACCAAGTACGCTTGCGAACATTTTGTAATAACAATTCACTAATGTCAACGACCGAAAGTCTTGTGGTCGGCGACACCCTTATGGTTTTGGGTCGGGTATTGCCATGCCCTTCAAAAATTCGCGGCGGAAGGGGGGGGGGGGGGGAGGTGCTAAAGTCTGGATCGAGGAGTTCGCAGCCATCAGTCTCCAAATTTCCCCCATTAGGTCAGAAAAAGTGCTATAAAATAGAAGCGGAAGACCGTCAGGTCCGAAGGATTTGTTTCTCACGCCCCACCGAACGGCCACGTGCATTTATTCCAGTGTGACGGCCTCCAAGAATGTATCGTCTCCTTGCGAGCTCGCCGAAGGTGGAAGGTCGTGCAGGACGTCTGCGATGTCAGTGTCAGGCCCTTGACCTGCCACATAGAGAATGCGTTAATAAGCTGTGAGGACACTGGAGATGGCGATGTGTGTGCCTGCACGTTGCCCGTCCGGCACAGTAGCTGCAGTGATGGGTCGCCTCTTGCTATGTCTCCTTTCTCTGATGATTTGATAGAGAGCAGAGCCGCGTGCCTTCCAGTCTGGTAGTCATGATCTGGAGAAACTGTTCCTGTATCAGGTGGACGAAAGTTTGGCGCTCTGGCCAAGGTTGTTGCGGTGCTAGTTTCGCCAAGACCGTGCAGTAAAACTCAGAGGTCGAACGTTGCTAAAACACCCTGTTTCATCGATACACTATGAGCGTAAATCGAAAAGCTGGTTTGGCGCTGTGTGTCCACGCAACGTATCGTAGAATCAGATGTATGATGTCGTCGCTCACATTTGTGCCAGGTATCACTGATGGCTAGACGCCAAGCCTTTTCCCGGAGTATGCTGACGTTAACAGTCCAAGGTCCTCCACTGCAGCTCGTCTGTTGTCGTGGCAGGGTCACTGCGCAGATGAAGGCCAGATGGTCGGTGAATAGAGTGGACCACAGCTCGACACCGACAGTCACTGCCCGAAGACCTCGGGAACGGTAAATCCTGGCTAGAGGAGTGTGTATATTCGCGTCGGTCACCATGGACTGCTGTCCACGTATCGAAAGCGAGGTCCCTGACCTTCGCGTGAAGAACCGGACACGGGACATGACGAGGAATCTGATCCTTAGGGCTTAAGGCGGTGTTAAAGTTTTCGCTAACCACGAAATGATCTGTAGTGCATTGAAACAATGGAGCGAACTCATTAGAGTAATACAGTGTTTGCTCTCGACGCTTTGCAGTACCAGAAGGGGCATAGAGACTCACAAGGCGGACGGCACTGATGGTGAGCGCAACGCCTCGCGCTGACGCCAAATATTTAATACCCGTTATTTTATGCCATCGCGTACCACCACCACTGTCGATAATTGGGTGGACGTAAGACGTGTATCCATAAACATTCAGGTGCAGACCAGGCCGTTGACACCGGATATACCAATCCGATTTAGCTGGGTGACTGGATAGTACGATAATGTATCTTGCAGTCGTTTATGCCAGTAATCACAACGTCCCCTTTCTGACCGCCCCTGTCACTCGAAAAATATGTATTACTGATCGGTTGCGCTGTCCGTCCAACGATCCGCCGGCAATGGAAATTACGTGGTCACTCGAGACTGACATCATTTTTTACATCTCCACCTGGGACATCCAATCACTAAGTTGGAGCTGTGGTACTTTAGGCGATGGATGTCGTTCATCTCGTGTCTTAGCCGGAAAGTCTCCAGGTGGCTCGTGAGTAGGTCGAGCATCGTCAGACTGTCTTTCTCTTTGGGCGGACGTCGCCAGCAGTGAACGAGGAACCGTCGTAGTAGTGTCCACAGTCCAGGCAGCAGAGGGATTGTCCTCATCTTCCTGCAACATGTCAGCATTTTGACAAGCGTTTTCTGCGGACATCCTCCTCTTCCTTCGTCGTCTGAGCGACTTCTGCTTGCGGGGACGTGCGTTCGTGTCCTGTGGAACACGGTGAACAGTAGACACCTCCCGCATCTCCGTGTCCAAGCTCGAATCGATCTCCAGCTGCTCTAGTTTCTAACACGGGTATAGTGCGGATGTGGTCACTGTTGCCGAGCACGTCGAGGTTCCGATGCAATCCGTAGCGTCGTGGGTGCGGAAACCGGGCACGCGGGGCTCGGTAACTGGAACAGAACAACGTCCGCGTCCTTCGTGTTCCTCGTTGCCACGACGTATGTAGTAGAAGCGTCGTCGGTCGCGATGTAGGCGACGTGCCCGCACGTAGTATCTGGACGAGGCGCCTCTTAAGGCATTCAGAGCGAACATGCCCCTCCTGCCTGTACCCCGAACAAGTCCGAGGTTGACCGTCATAAGCGACGATCCCTCGACAGCCACTAACGGTCACCTACGACGAGATGTGTTTGCGCCGTTCGATTCGCACGTGACGCACTCCGTACAGAACAAGATACCTCTCGAACGTGTGTCACTTTCCTTCCATGTGACTTGGTACTTCCCAGTAAGGCCGCAGTGCGTCCACGTGCAGCGTGGCCGGAACTTCATAGGGTAGCTCGACGATTCGTATGTACCAAACTAATAGCCCTGTATGGTCGACAGTCACTACACTCACGTTGCCGTCCGAGTGGTGGAAACAGTAGCCATAGGTGGAACGGCGAATAAGCCGTTCGCCTGCTGCTTCATCGACAAATTTCAGGTAAACTGTGCTGGAGACAATCGAAAGATGTACAAGGTGTACCGGTATTTAATGAGCGTTAAGATATAAATGTTGTGAACGAGCCGTAATTTCTGTTTGTTTGATTGGTATGACATCTGTCAAAGATATTTAGTATACATGAAGTCATGGAACAACCAACATCATATGTTTTCATCGTGTTAACAATGTCGAATTTTGTACCAGAAAGTGATGATTTGCGGAAAGCATTAATTTTTGGTTTTCATTTGAAAAAAAGTGCTGCAGAGTCGCATCGAATGCTTGTCGAGGCATATGGTGATCATACCCTATCAGAAGAAACATGCAAAAGATGGTTTCAACGGTTCAGAAATAATGATTTGGAAGCAAGAAGTGAAGAACGTGGAAGACCACCAAAAAAGTTCGAAGACGCCGAATTGCAAGCAATATTGGATAAAGATGATACTTTGAGTCAGAAACAAATGGCAGAAATGCTAAATGTTGCACCACAAACAATTTCTGACCGTTTGAAAGCTATGGGAAAGATCCAAAAGTGTGGAAAATGGGTGCCACATGAACTGAATGAAAGACAGATGGAAAACCGAAAAACCATTTGTCAAATTTTGCTTCAAAGACATGAAAGAAATCAGTTTTCCGTCGAATTGTTACTGGCGATGAAAAATGGATTTATTTTAAGAATCCTAAACGCGAAAAATCAAGGGTTAATCCGGGACAACCATCAACATCGACTGCAAAACCAGATCGATTCGGCAAGAAGACAATGCTCTGTGTTTGGTGGGCTCAGGAAGGTGTCGTATATCATGAGCTTTTAAAACCTAGTGAAACTGTGAATACTAATCGCTACAGACAACAAATGATAAAATTGAACTATGCATTGATCGAAAAATGACCAGAATGGGCCAGAAGACATGGCAAAGTAATTTTTTTACACGACAATGCACCTGCACACAAAGCAAAACAGGTTCAGGATACAATCAAAACAGTTGACGTGGAGCTGCTACCCAACCCGCCGTATTCACCAGACTTGGTCCCTTCGGACTACCATTTGTTTTCATCAATGGGATACGCATTGGCTGAGGAACACTTCAATTCCTACGAAGAAGTCGAGAATTGGGTGCCTGATTGGTTTGCTTCAAAAGACGAACATTTCTATTGACGTGGTGTCCACAAATTGCCAGAAAGATGGTGAAAATGTATAGAAAGCAATGGTCAGTACTTTGAATAAAATGTTTTTACTTTTGAAATAAAAATTAGTGTTTCATTTTCACAAAAAAACGCTCATTTCATAGCAGTACACCTGGTGTGCCAAGGAGTTCCTGTGGATCGAAGTGCATTACTTAGGAAACGCTCTACTTCGTATGTCTTAGGTCGTGTTTACTGGACATGGAACGTTAAAACGTTAATTTCAACGTGACCTAGCTGTACGAAACCGCCACCGTCGTTCGAGTACACTACCCGCGCGAGTCCACAGTGGCCCACTCGCGGAGCTCCGCACAGAGCCCTGCGCATGTCCGATTCGCAACACGACTGAGAGCCGACTGATTCAAACACGTGTCTGCTGCTTACTAGGGAGATGCTGCGATTACTAAGCCATCCGGACTCAATGGGCATCGCCCCTACACGGAGTACTTTAGCACGCCTCTCGTCAGACCCCAACTCATTACACGCGCATTTTACCGATCCCCGTGAGTCCAAGCCTGGTGTGTATCGACACGGAAGAGATCATTGGCCGTCTTTCCCTCGATTATACTCATGCGCTGTATGTTCTTTCGGACATGTACTACAATGTGGTGGCCTACAGCCGTTTGTCTTACAAGGGTAATAATCATATCTAAACTCAATATAATAATTTTGCGTACAACAATTGAATTACTTAAAATTTTTTAAACTTTATCATTACTAATTTAAATTGCGAGGAGTAAAATAAAATGGAGAAAAAATTTTTTGAGATCAGAACCGAACGAGGGTCGGCGAATTGCCAGGCTGTTTTCAGACCACTTGTTCGTGAAAAAATTGACTCGCTGCGATTCGATCCTGCAACTTTTCTGCTCCGGTCTACCACATTTTTCCCTTAATTACTTCAGGTATCTTATTTTTCTGCCACCTCTTGCCCACATTTTTGAACTGAAACTGCAGCAACATACAGTTAAAGGTGGAACACGTACCTGAACGTGTTCTCTTTCCGCCTACGTTGTAAGAGAGAACGCAGTTGGTGAAACAGCTTGCCAAAGTTAGAAACGAGAAATGATAAGGGTCAATACACCCCACTAGGGCGCCTCTACATTTGTATAAGATAAGGTCCGCACCCGGTGACCACCTTAACCAACGCCCCGCGTAGTAAACCTGAGATTCAGCATGTTAGCAAAACTGCTCCGTCAGTGGGCAATTGCGGGGCGTCCCGATATTCCTTAACCGTGTACAGCTGCAAAGTCATCCTCCCACCGCCCCTCCCCCCCTCCACACACACACACACACACACACACGCACACACACACACACACACACACACACACACACGAGCAACAACAAAATTTGCAAAATGTGCAATGAGCCACACCACGGCATTAGTCTTCTACTTCGGAAATCAAGAGGAATCCAGTCGCAGGATAACGTCGATGGCGTACCCAGTGACTGAAGTCCAGGTGAGGAAAGCGATTATACAGCCAGAGCCACTTCCCCAGGTGACCACTGCAGGTAAATCTGTGTGGAAGCGTGTCCTAGGAACCACATCGACAACATGTAGCTGTGTCACTGCGTCCAGTTTGGTGTAGACGTTCATTAGTAGGTGTTAAGGTTTCAATGGCTCTGTAACGATAGGAAGCCACTTGCATCGTGTGAATCGCGAGACTGGTGTTGGTCTATACAGCCGGCAGCGTTGGCCGAGCGGTTCTAGGCGCTTCATTCCGGAATCGCGTGACTGCTACGGTCGCAGGTTCGAATCCTGCCTCGAGGTTGGATCTGTGTGATGTCCTTAGGTTAGTTAGGTTTAAGTAGTTCTAAGTTCTAGTGGACTGATGACCTCAGATGTTAAGTCCCATAGTGCTCAGAGCCATTTGAACCATTTTCTTGGTTCAAAATGGCTCTGAGCACTATGGGACTCAACTGCTGAGGTCATTAGTCCCCTAGAACTTAGAACTAGTTAAACCTAACTAACCTAAGGACATCACACACATCCATGCCCGAGGCAGGATTCGAACCTGCGACCGTAGCGGTCTTGCGGTTCCAGACTGCAGCGCCTTTAACCGCACGGCCACTTCGGCCGGCATTTTCTTGGTCCATACAACTTTCCAAGAAACACGATCTGGTGACAGTTCAACGAGATTGAGGCAGATCACTCCGCAAACTGAGTAAACAGGAATTTTGTCGTGATCATTTGGCTGCTCAAGATGACGTGGCCCAGATAGCTCACTGCTATACAAAATTCTCTTTGAAATAAATTTAACCTGCGTCAACAGCCAAACAAGACTCACAGGCCCTATGAGAGTGAAGAGTCGTGATGTATGCAGTTCACTAGTAGCAATCAGTATCATGCTCCGGACATACAATGCAGTCGTCTCCTTCGTCAGAATCTCCTAACGTAGTTTACATATCTAACCTTTCCTTGTAACTCTGCAAGACAATAGGTAAAGGTTCTTCACGACCATTCTGGGAAACAAAAGGATATTTCTAAAATCATCGGGGGAAGTGGAAACAAAACGACTATTCACCTTGGTGTGTACGACATATGAGTCTGGCAACATACCATCTGACTTTCGGAAAAATATCATCCACACAGTTCCGAACACTGCAAAAGCTGACTAGTGCGAGAATTCATCCCACAGTCAGATTAACTGCTATTTCATCCTAAGTGCTGACAAGAATAATTTACAGAAGAATGGAAAGAAAATTGAGGATGTGTTACATGATGATCAGTTTGGCTTTAGGAAAAGCAAAGGCGCCAGAGAGGCGTTTCTGACGTTACAGTTGATAATGGAAGCAAGACAAAAGAAAAACCAAGACTCATTCATAGGATTTGTCGACCTGGAAGAGGCTTTCGACAATTTAAAACGGTGTAACATGTTCGAAATGGAGAAAAAATAGGGATAAGCTATAGGAAGAGACGGGTAATATACAGTATGAGCAAGAACCAAGAGGAAATAATAAGAGTGGGCTACCAAGAACGAAATGCTCGGGAAGGGTGTAAGACAAGAAAGTAGTTTTTCGCTCCCAAGTTCAGTCTGTGCATCGAAGAAATTAAGATGGAAACTACATAAAGGTTAAGGAGTGGACTTAATATTCAAGGTGAAAGGATATCGATGATACTGTTCGCTGATGACATTGCTATCCTGAGTGAAAGTGAAGAAGAATTACATTATCCGCTGAATGGACTGAACAGTCTAATGAGTACACAATATGGACTGAACGTAAGTCGAAGAAAGACGAAAGTAATGAGAACTAGCAGAAATGAGAACAGCGAGAAACTTAATGTCAGGATTTATGGTCACGAAATAGATGAAGTCAAGGAATTCTACGACATTGGCTGCAAAATAAGCAAGGAGGGCATCAAAAGTGGACTAGCACTGGCAAAAAGGGTATCCTGGCGGGCAAGAGAAATCTACCAGTATCAAACATGGGCTTTAATTTGAGGGAGATGTTTCTAAGAATGTACGATTGGAGCACAGAATTGCACGGTAATGAAACATGGACTGTCGGAAAACCCGAGCACTAGAGAATCTAAGCATTTGAGATGTGGTGCCACAAATGAATGTTGAAATTAAGTGGATTGATAAGGCAAGGAATGAGGAGGTTCTGCGCAGAATAAGAGGAGAAAGGAATATTTGGAAAACACTGACAAGGAGAAGTTCTTAGAATTCTTAGAAACACCTCCCTCAAATTAAAGCCCATGTTTGATACTGGTAGATTTCTCTTGCCCGCCAGGATACCCACTTTGCCAGTGCAAGTCTACTTTTTATGCCCTCCTTGCTCTGTCCTTCATTGCTTATTTTGCAGCCTATGTCGTAGTTAAGACCTCAGGGAATGACTTCCATGGTACTAGAGGTAGCTGTAGAGGTAAAAAACTGTATAAGACGTCAAAGAATCGAATACATGTAGCAGATACTTGAGGATGTACGTTGCAAGTGCTACTCTGAGATGAAGGGAATGGCACAGGAGTAGAATATGTGGCAAATCGCATCAAACCAGTCAGAAGACTGATGGAAAAAAAAGAAAAAACGATCTGTGCGGTTTAAAATGTCTTATACAAAATATAGGCATCCACATCCAGTGTTCTAATTTTCTGCAAACTAGTAGGCGAGCGTCTTTTATGTTCTACTAAGGCACCCTGTTCCACTTCCAAGTCGCTATCTTCAATAGGCAACGATCAATGACATTCCCAAAAGATGTATGCCGATACACAAAACATGCCCAAGAAGGAGCAGCGTCCTCGAAGCTTCTTAGTTTGAGAAATTTGTATTTGTCTTCAGTTAAGCCGATAACTTAATTATGACAAAAACCAACAGTTATCACTTTTTTATTAAGGGGTCTTCCTCACTCACTTCGACGAGGGAGGACAACCACGTCATCATCATACGCCCTAGCAGCGAGGGAGAGCAGACTGCCCCGAGGCGTTCCTAGAAAGAGAACAACCGGAGCCGGCCGCTGTGGCCGAGCGGTTCTAGGCGCTTCAGTCCGGAACCGCGCTGATGCTACGGTCGCAGGTTCGAATCCTGCCTCGGGCATGGATGTGTGTGATTACTTTAGGTTAGTTAGGTTTAAGCAGTTCTAAATATAGGGGACTGATGACCTCAGATGTTAAGTCCCACAGTGCTCAGAGCCATTTGAACCATTTGAACAACTGGCGCCGTCAGCCGTCCATTGATCACCACCAACGCTGTAAATTTCTTGAACAATTCAGAAGGAAAGGGGCATGAAGGAGCGGTAAGTCCAAGAATCGCCAACAAGAGATCGAGATACGCGTGACTAACGCGATGAAATACCTTAGAAAAATCTAAGGCGACAAAAGCGCAATGATCAGATATAACAGCCGCAGCCGTAACCAATCCCTATATTTTGCCACTGGTGTCGATACTGTACGCCCAAGGAGGCAACATTATGTTCACGAATCAGACAATCAAGTGATAAGAAGAATCTGCTGTTCACAGCCCGTGCAACAGTTTTGTAATCAAAAGAGAGTAGCGAAAGTTGACGAAAATCAGTCGCCTCTAAACGGCCACGATACTTCGGAATGAGAACAATTTTCCCCACCTGGAACTACGCAAGCACAGTTCTCCCCTCGCTAAATCTCGTTTAAGATGGAAGTAAAACCCAAGATACGCCACAAATGATAATAAGAATCTTTCAGAAGGCCGTCTGAACCAGGGGAACTATGGCAGGGGGAATTAGCAGTAAAATGAAACACTTCATCCTCCTGAAAACCCACAAAAACACAACGCTCTAGTCTGGTCCTTAGAGAGGCTTCACATTCAAATGCATATAACTCACTAAGAACGATATAATAAAACGTATACGTGTTCGGAAAGTCTCTCACACTTGCAACACAATAGCATATCAGTACTTTTCTGATTCTTGGCTTTACTTACTCAGACCACCATCCCAATAAGGACGGATAACGCAATACCGAGAGCAGGAATCAATATTCCAACTGAGCACCAGTCGCGGTATCATCAGCCCGATCAACAAGATCCACTAAGCACGACAATATTTCGAGGTTGTCACGAGAGGGTGATAGTCGCTGCAACAGCCCAGTGATCAGCAAAAGGCGCAAGAATTATGACGACTACAAGAATCTGATGACATGAAACACTAGACAAATAAAAACTGTCATGTCTGTTTCTAAACATCACAGTAAAAATTAAAAAATAAGAAAAATATATCAGGTACATCGTAGGAACCAATTCAAGCCGTTCCCATTACACCACCCAGCAGAAGGCTCCGTGGTTTCTTGCACAGAATGTAAGGGAGCTCCTCTTTGTAAAATTTCGAGCGGACAACCATTTGACCAGAGTCAGACAGTGTACAAAGCAATCAGGGTAAAGTCAAACTGACGACAGTCAATCCTGTGGCCAGAAATGAGTATTTCAATGTAAGTGACGGCAATACCTAGAGTCCTAGACGATCGGATAGAGCAGTATCCGTCAAATCTGCAGGTGCTGCGTTAAAAAAGTTCTGTGACCTGAGGAGAGAAAAGGTGGTAAACAATACTTAATGCAAGAATATAATATCAACGGTAAAATCGTTAATAATCTGACTTATAGCAGCGAAACGTAACTCAGATTCAATGCGATTGACAAGCAAAGTAACAAGGGTATATGCCTGCGTTATCCGCCAAAGTCAGACCAAGTTAAATTTCATCCATGCCACATTCCGACTCTCAATCTACTATAGAATCCATGTAAAAGACCGAGGGAGGTTCAAATGGTTCAAATGGCTCTGAGCACTATGGGACTTAACATCTATGGTCATCAGTCCCCTAGAACTTAGAACTAGTTAAACCTAACTAACCTAAGGACATCACACAACACCCAGTCATCACGTCCGAGGGAGGGGAACTAGTCCCGCTCCCTGCAGAAAACTTAAACCGCGATTTTTTGCGAGAGATAGTGTTGTTGTTGTTGTGGTCTTCAGTCCTGAGACTGGTTTGATGCAGCTCTCCATGCTACTCTATTCTGTGCAAGCTTCTTCATCGCCCAGTACATACTGGGAGATAGCGTGTCTCTTTGGGAACGCTGTGTGCGCCTGCCGTGAGACAAAATTACCTCAGCAGCCGAAAGAGCAGGGCGATCAAGCACAAGATCTGAATATACCTGCGCTGCGCCACGGAAAGTAACCCGTTCTGCAGGGCGATCAGTCTGCATCACACACAGGGACGGAACAACATGCGCAACACGCGACTAAACTGAAACAACCAGGTCGACTCTTGCACGATAGCATTTGATGGCGGAAGGTTGCGTAAACGAAGCGCCTTCGATGATGGTCAACACGGAAACAATAAAGCGTCGCTGTTTGTCAGATGGCCATATCGGTATCCTCCCCTCACGAACCATGGACCTTGCCGTTGGTGGGGAGGCTTGCGTGCCTCAGCGATACAGATAGCCGTACCGTAGGTGCAACCACAACGGAGGGGTATCTGTTGAGATGCCAGACAAACGTGTGGTTCCTGAAGAGGGGCAGCAGCCTTTTCAGTAGTTGCAGGGGCAACAGTCTGGATGATTGACTGATCTGGCCTTGTAACACTAACCAAAACGGCCTTGCTGTGCTGGTACTGCGAACGGCTGAAAGCAAGGGGAAACTACAGCCGTATCTTTTCCCGAGGGCATGCAGCTTTACTGTTTGGTTAAATGATGATGGCGTCCTCTTCGATAAAATATTCCAGAGGTAAAATAGTCCCCCATTCGGATCTCCGCGTAGGGACCACTCAAGAGGACGTCATTATCAGGAGAAAGAAAACTGGCGTTCTACGGATCGGAGCGTGAAATGTCAGATCCCTTAATCGGACAGGCAGGTTAGAAAACTTAAAAAGGGAAATGGACAGGTTAAAGCTAGATATAGTGGGAATTAGTGAAGTTCGGTGGCAGGAGGAACAATACTTTTGGTCGGGTGTACAGGGTTATAAATACAAAATCAAATAGGGGTAATGCAGGAGTAGGTTTAATAATGAATAAAAAAATAGGAGTGCGGGTAAGCTGCTACAAACAGCATAGTGAAAGCATTATTGTGGCCAAGATAGACACGAAGCCTACACCTAATACAGTAGTACAAGTTTAAATGCCAACTAGCTCTGTAGATGATGAAGAAATTGATGAAATGTATGATGAGATAAAAGAAATTATTCAGGTAGTGAAGGGAGACGAAAATTTAATAGTCATGGGTGACTGGAATTCGAGAGTAGGAAAAAGAAGAGAAGGAAACATAGGTGAATATGGATTGGGGGTAAGAAATGAAAGCCCGCATCTCGTGGTCGTGCGGTAGCGTTCTCGCTTCCCACGCCCGGGTTCCCGGGTTCGATTCCCGGCGGGGTCAGGGATTTTCTCTGCCTCGTGATGGCTGGGTGTTGTGTGCTGTCCTTAGGTTAGTTAGGTTTAATTAGTTCTAAGTTCTAGGCGACTGATGACCTCAGCAGTTGAGTCGCATAGTGCTCAGAGCCATTTGAACCATTTAAGAAATGAAAGAGGAAGCCATCTGGTGGAATTTAGCACAGAGCATAACTTAATCATAGCTAACACTTGGTTTAAGAATCATAAAAGAAGGTTGTATACATGGAAGAATCCTGGAGATACTAGAAGGTATCAGATAGATTATATAATGGTAAGACAGAGATTTAGGAACCAGGTTTTCAATTGTAAGACATTTCCAGGGGACGATGTGACTCTGACCACAATCTATTGGTTATGAACTATAGATTAAAACTGAAGAAACTGCAAAAAGGTAGGAATTTAAGGAGACGGTACCTGGATAAACTGACTAAACCAGAGGTTGTAGAGAGATTCAGGGAGAGCATAAGGGAACAACTGACAGGAATGGGGGAAAGAAATACAGTAGAAGAAGTATGGGTAGCACTGAGGGATGAAGTAGTGAAGGCAGCAGAGGATCAAGTAGGTAAAAAGACGAAGGCTAGTTGATATCCTTGGGTAACAGAAGAAATATTGAATTTAATTGATGAAAGGAGAAAATATAGAAATGGAGTAAAGGAAGCAGGCAAAAAGGAATACAAACCTTGAAAGGTGGCTACACTGAGCCACTGCGCCAGAGTTTGCGCCAAAGAGTATTATTAAGCCGCCTCCACAGTGCTTGTCGAGAGCTCGTAGAAGTCAGTGCTTGGAGAGAGCTCGTAGTAGTCAGTGCTTGTCGAGAGCTCGTAGAAGTCAGTGCCTGTTAAGTACTCGTAGAAGTCAGTGCCTGTCGAGGACTCGTAATAGACAGTGCTTGTCGAGAGCTCGTGGAAGAGTGCTTGGAGAGAGCTCGTAGTAGTCAGTGCCTGTCGAGGTCTCGTGGTAGTCTGTGCTGAGATGTTGTAGCAGAGAGTGTTTGTTGAGATGTGCTATTAGGCAGTGCTTGCTGAGATGTGATATTGGAGAGTTCTGGTTGAGATATAATGTAAGGATTAGAATGATTTTCATCAATATAAATGAGGTAATTAACTCAGTTTGTTTTTATTTTAGTGTCCTAAATAATGCGTCATTACAGGTTCAGTCAACAAAGCATCTGGCGTGTGTTCTTGTATTAGAGTGTAATTCTGCTTTCCTTACGCAATTATCGTATTTCTAATTTTCTTTTATCACGTCAGTATAATTGGTATTTAAAAATTCTTGTCTTGTTGAAGAAGAACCGTGCCAGATGTGTACGTTGAGTCACACTCCCACACACAGAACAATTACATTTGTGCTTTGGTTTCGTAGGTTTTATAGTTGCTGGGGACTTAATTAATTAATTGTGTTAACGAAAAATTTCATTTCATTCTTGTTGTTGTTCTTTGCAGTCAGATAGCGTAATAATACTAGTCAGGGCCAACCGTTTACGAGACACAGCGTAATCGGACTTACAGCTACTAAAAACTAAAAAAAGTATTTTCAATCATATTTAATTAAGCCCCCATGCACGTGGCGACCGCTGCTTCGGATCGTCCCTTGGAATTCTTCTGATTGTAAAAATAGTAGACAGTAGTATTGTTGTAGTAATTTCTAGTTTAGTAATTGTAGCCTATTTTGCATGTGTAGATTTGGTAATTGGCATTCTTCTAATGGTATTTTTCAAAATTTTTTTTTTTTTTTGTTGTCTTGTCTACGGGTTTGACAATTTAGTGCAATTATTTCAATTGTTTGATTGATCGTGTTTGAGGGAGACATTGCATGTAAATGGTATTGGAAATGGAAATGAGCGTTTGGCGTCATTGGCCGGATGGGGATGAAATGATGATGAACACAACACAACACCCAGTCCCTGAGCGGAGAAAATCTCCGACCCAGCCGGGAATCGAACCCGGGCCCAGAGGACGGCAATCCGTCACGCTGACCACTCAGCTACTGGGGCGGACTGTAAATGGTATTGTTGGAGATAAGGAGGCATTGTGTGTAATTTTCGCACAGTGACGAGTTTTGTATGTCTTGCAAATGATTATGCGATCGATGAAAAAGGCAAAAATGATGGATAGTGAGAATGACGAAATTGTTAACATGGCGAACTCGCCAACAGAGGAAAACAGTATGATGGATAATGAAGTGGAAACCACTGTAATAAGTCGGGAAAATAGTCCGGAACCATTTCAAAATTTTTCTCAATCAGAAAATTCACAGAATACGAGATTAACGATAGAAGATTCTGAAATAGTATCGAACACAGATAGCTTTATGGCTATGCAGAAGGAAGTTAGTTTTGCGGGAAATGTTCGGGGCGAAAAGAATTTTGAACCATTAAATATGGAGCAGTTGATGGGTGCAATATTAAATTTGGGATCTGAATTAAAAACAGTGGCAACACGTTTAGAAACAGAGATGGGAACAATTAAAACTGAGATGGGAACAATTAAAACAGAGATGGGAACTTTTGGATCTGAAATTAATACTGATATGGGAACAATGGAAACACGGATGGGAACAATGGAAACTCGGTTAGGATCTGAATTTAAAACAGAGATGGGAACTTTGGAAACACGGATAGATTCACGAATAGGGACATGTTTCAAAAATATGAAAGATGAATTAAAGAAAGAAATCAGAGAAGAGGTACAACCGATTCTGAATTCTCACAATAATAGATTAATTGCAGTAGAAATCAGACAAAGGGAACAGGATAGAGAACAGGAAGAAAGAGATTGCGTGATAGTACAGAAATTTTCAGAGTTAAATTTACAACGTGCAAAAGATAAGGAAGAAATATTTGAGAGAATGGAGGAATCTGTACCAAATGACAGATTAAATAACCTAAAACACAACAGTATGAACAGTTAACTACTAAATGTGTTAATACTGAAACCCGAGTCGCGACACTTACGGAAGACGTAAATAAACAGAAAGAACAAATAGGTGATTTATCGGAAAGAGTTGAGGAAATTTCAGATAAACTGACAAATCTTAGTTTACATGGGGACAGAGATTCAGATGATACAGCACCATTGCCATTTGCAGAAACCGAAGAGTATCAGAACATAAATCAACATGTTGAAAATCAGGGAAAATTTAATGAACGCATGAAAAGGGAATTTGCGGCTTTAAAGAAGCAAGTCAAACAAATAGAAGGCGAAATTGTAGGAAAAGACAGTAGAAGAAACTTAGAATCACAGATAGCAGAGGGGTATGAAGAAAGTAATTTATTTCATTTGCGAGAAGCAACAAGAGAGCGCCAGGCGCGCGAACTTGACAATAATCGACATTCGGACTGGGACAGACGCGGCAGGTCTTTGTCACCACGAGGCGAAAACTTTGACTATAAACACGTTTTGACTGTTCGGAAATTTAAGATCTTCCGTAGTTCTAAGAATGACATACATCCATGTTCATGGCTAGATCAATTTACGTACGCACTTCCGCCAAAGTTGCCATTAAGTCACAAACTGGAAATTATGTGCGGCTATTAAAGTCCTCAGGGGATTCACTACTCTAAGTGAATATGTGCCGTAGCGAGCATAGGGCCCCGAGCTGTAGTGGTGCTATTTCCCTTTTAGTTTTCTGTACCGCTGCCTACTCTTTTACTATTCTTTGCATCTGTCAAAACAACTCTTCGACTATCAATCTATCTAGAGAATAAGTAAACAATAACCGGATATGATGATTTTACCTAAAAGTGACTTCGGAAATTACCGTTTGGACTTACTGTATCTTCAGCAGCATTCATTCGTAGCTTAAACGAAATTTTACCTGTTTATCTTCGTAACAATATTACTTCATATGTTGACGATATTCTTATTGCTAAACATTCTTGGAGTGAGCACAACAAAATTTTGGATTCATTGTTACGTATCTTTGCAAGAGTTGGCATTACAGTGAACTTAGAAAAAGCTGAATTTGGTCGTTCTCAGGTGAAATTTCTCGGTCACGTTATTTCTACAGAAGGTATTTTTCCTGATCCAGAGAAACTAGATGCTATTCAGTTCGCAATGACATTCTTTTTAAACGAAAATCGGTCGACAACTCTGTTTGGTTGGTTTGTATTCCTGATGAGTGGGTCAATAAATTGATTTGGTATACGCATTTCAGTTATGCACACTTTGGTCCCAGAAAATGCTGTCATAAATTACGAGAAAATTGTTATTTCAGTAATATGGAAAAACGTATTCGATCTGTTCTGGCCAAATGCAAATTATGTCAAAAGCCTAAGCCGCCAACAGTTTCTCACAGAGCACCGTTGTTTCCTATCATTCCAGCGAGATTAAAGGAGATGGCTGCAGTCGATTTGTTCGGTCCAGTGGTTCGTTCTACTAATGGTTTTGCGTACATTTTCGTAGCAGTGGAGTTGACGTCAAAATATGTGTGTTTTACACCTTTACGCAAAGCAACAGCTCGTTCAGTATCTAACGCTTTCATCAACCATTTTCTTAAAGAAGTTGGTCATGTTGATAAGGTTATATCAGATAATGGATCACAGTTTCGTTCTAAAATTTGGCTTCGTACTCTACAGCGTCGTAAAATTAAACCATTCTTCATTTCACTTTTTCACCCTCAATCTAACGCTTCAGAGAGATGGATGAAGGAAATCAATAAATTGTGTCGACTTTATTGTCATCAGAATCACAGAACGTGGGATCAGTATCTTCATATTTTTCAAAACATTCTGAATGAACTCTCTAATGATTCAACTTCTTTACCGCCTATACTGGTATTAAAAAATAAAGCACCGACAAATCGCATATCTGAAATCGTTCCTTTTCCGCCTTCACGGAAAGTGCGGCATTCTGAAGTTGTCAACCTGGCTCTGCAAAATATTGCATCTGCGGCTGCTAGAAGAGAGAAATCAGCTATGCGTCCTGGTCGTTCAAAAATCTTGTCAGTTGGTCAAAAAGTGTTAATTAAGTCTCATCGTTTGTCTCACAAAGGAAAAGGCTTGTGTCGCAAATTTTTTCTGCTTTATAACGGTCCATATAGAATTCGCAAAATTATTCATGATAACACTGTCGAAGTAGAAACTCTTAAATCTCGACGCTCTAAAGGAATACATCATATATCTAACGTAAAAATTTTTGTGGAATGACATACTTTTGAGCAACCAACAGCTAGATGTAAACATGCGGAGAGTACAAGGATATCGCGCTGTGTTTTGGCGGCGGCACATACTCAAAGCAACAGTCAAGTCTGCGCGTCGCACAAGGCAGTCGTTGACCGAAAACAATTGCTTCCTACGTCACGCGCCTACAGCTGATCGAGCGCTCAGTGCGAATGCACTGACAGCCGTAAACAAATACACAGTTTAATTTCTCCGATTAAATTCAGTATAAAGCTATAGTGACTTGATGAATTATGTTATTAACATTCAGTATTTTTCAGGATACGGTTCTATAAAATATTTAAGAACTTCAGGTAAATTCTGTGCGTGTCCGACGTTAAGACGACTTGCTATCGAGAAATTTTCAGGAAGAATGTAATTTCGAAGAAGAAACTAATAAACTAAAAAGGGTAACTATTAATTGAGTTCATTTTTCAGGTAACATATTCCCACTTAGGTACGTACTTTAGACGTAATTTGCTGCTCGCGATTACGTGATTCATACTTTGTGCTACTTTCATGTTCTATGAATTTACTTGTGAAGCGACGTGCTTGCGTACGTTAACTGATTTTGACAATGATTAATAATGAACTGGGTTGTAACTTGTATATATTATGCATCGCTTGGCTGCTATGCTTTTTCACTGATGTCATATTTTTTTAATTATGTGCCTGCTGTGCTTATTTATTTAAATTATAATTGTAACCTGATTAATTGTGCTGACTGTGTTTATGTATGTAAGTTATACTTTGTGATTTATCTGCTTGCGCCTTCATGTTTACTTATTAAGATTACATATGAACATTTATTTGCTTATGCTGATATGATGCTAATGACCTGTTTGCTGCTATGCGTATGGATTGCATATTTATACATTTCTGTTTGTTGTCACAACTACTCTTTAATCTGGTATATAGAAATGCTGTTGTACAGTGTACGAACATAGAGTTTAGGTTACAGTATGGTGGTAATTATAGGTTGTTCGCTTGGCAGAGCCTCGTTGTAGGATTTGTGCTGCATCCATTTTTTGACATTCTGTTCTCTACTGGTATATTTACTCGCTATTGCTTGTTTTGCTTACGCTCAGTGCCTTATATTTTTAAGATAAGAAAATGAACTGATATAATTCGACGAACGACATTAGTACAAGAAACTTCATAGAAGTCACATGAGCTGGAGGTTTTATGGAAGCTGTATAACTTTATGCTAATAAGAAGGAAGCTAACGACATGACATACCATTACTAGGTTTAGACCATTAACAGTTATTACACTGCATTTTTCGTGAGCAATTGAAATAGGAAGTGACACTTGATACAAGAAATACTCCACATGTTTGCTTCTGCCATAATTCTTGAAGTGGTGTACACACTGTGAAATATTGTGATCATTCACATTCCGTAATCGTACTTAATTACTGAGAGTTATTCGAACTATGTCTGTTAGAGGTCATGTATGCATTTCTTTGGTTATAATTCATAATGAGCAGAAGATTTGGGTCAGATGGATTACACAGAGGTTGTGTGTTGGCAATGTGTCTTCAGATTGTATGGGATGATGAACTGAAGTTTGCATTAGGATTTTATCTGTACTTGTTCGAGGAGACTGACTAGAGGAAAGAGTTGTTATGGAAGTGAAATGAGATTGGTAATAAGGTTTATATGTATCGACGCATTGAAGAGGTATTATTGAGGTATTATTGAGATTGTGTGAAGTTGATGATTATTGGAGTTTTGGTGGATAAGAGGTAAAGTAAGTGAGAAGCATACATTGGCAATAAGGTTTATATGTATCGACGTATTGAAGAGGTATTATTGAGGTATTATTGAGATTGTGTGAAGCTGATGATTATTGGAGTTTTGGTGGATAAGTGAGATGCATATTCTTTTTGTTGGTCTTATGGAACAAGGAGGATGAAGATAGCAGACTAGAACACTAAAGTAGAAGGAAGATAGTCTACACACACTTTGTTAAATCACTAAGCAGTATATATTTTTTTTGAAGAGAGGAAGTATTAGCATATCTTGGCTCACTGACAGTTGTTCAACAACAGTACATTTGATCTGGCTTGGCAAACAATGGTCTTGACATGATGACTATGATGTTGACCTAACTATTATTGACTGTTATACATTGCTGCCACTACTACTTGAAACACATGATGAACATCAGATTTTGACAGAATTACATTTACACAGTTAACACCATTCAATTACACAGTAGTACTTAATGTGGATGAAAGATGAGTGAGTGTGTTTTGTGTGTTTTCCTTTCCTAATCCTACCCACCTATCTCGTAAATATTATTTTATTTGTTTGTAGTGGCTTGCACTGACACCCATAAATATTATAGGTTTACTGATATTTGAGTATTTGTAATAGTTAATATGACAATTATCTGACATCATTTGTGTGTTTGTTATGATTTGTATGTTTAGTGTAAAAGCATTTGTATGTGCATTCAAACTATTGTTCATGCCTGAACTGTCTGATTAGTGAGGGTATATATTATGAACTGTTACCTGCACTTTTTCAACATAATGTGTGACACTTAGAAACGTTTAATTTCTGCTGATGAACTGTGTGATCAGTGATAGTAAATATTATGGACTGTTACTTGTACTTTTTCTACATGATTGGTGGCACTTAGGAATGATTAATTTCTGCTGATGAACTGTGTGATCAGTGATAGTGAATATTATGGACTGTTACTTGCACTTTTTCTACATGATTGGTGCCACTAGGACATGTTTAATTTCTGCTTATAAAAACTGATGAACAGTTTGATCAGTGATAGTGAATATTATGGACTGCTGTCTGCACCTACTCAACATTGCTGGGTGCAACTGATGGACTGCTTCTACTGAAATGATGTCACTTGCCGGTGTCTGCACCTACTCAACATTGCTGGGTGCCACTGATGGACTGCTTCTACTGAACTAATGTGACTTGTTGCTGTGTGTACCTCTTCAACTCTACTGGGTGTCACAGATGGAACTGCTTCTACTGAAATGATGTCACTTGTTGGTGTCTGCAGCTGCTCAACATTGCTGGGTGCAACTGATGGACTGCTTCTGCTGAAACGATGTCACTTGTTGGTGTTTGCACCTGTTGACCATTGCTGATTGCTGAGCTGCAATTATCAACTATTTGTTTTTTTTTTAATATTTAAAGTATTTTATGTGAACATTTGTATAAACTGATTTTTTATGTATTGTGTAAACTATTATGTAAAGCCACATGTATGAAAAGAATTTGTATTGCCTACTGTATTTTATATATTAGGTTATTGAAAGGTCAGTGCAAAGCCAAAATTTTAACTAATTATGTGATATTTAGGTATTAATATTATCTTTTATTTTTGTCTGTATTTTTCTGGACGAATTTGGTGATATTTTCACCACCAATGCTGGCAAAAATACCATCAAATTCTGGCCTCTGGAGGAGGGGCATATGAAAGGTGGCTACACTGAGCCACTGCGCCAGAGTTTGCGCCAAAGAGTATTATTAAGCCGCCTCCACAGTGCTTGTCGAGAGCTCGTAGAAGTCAGTGCTTGGAGAGAGCTCGTAGTAGTCAGTGCTTGTCGAGAGCTCGTAGAAGTCAGTGCCTGTTAAGTACTCGTAGAAGTCAGTGCCTGTTGAGGACTCGTAATAGACAGTGCTTGTCGAGAGCTCGTGGAAGAGTGCTTGGAGAGAGCTCGTAGTAGTCAGTGCCTGTCGAGGTCTCGTGGTAGTCTGTGCTGAGATGTTGTAGCAGAGAGTGTTTGTTGAGATGTGCTATTAGGCAGTGCTTGCTGAGATGTGATATTTGAGAGTTCTGGTTAAGATATAATGTAAGGATTAGAATGATTTTCATCAATATAAATGAGGTAATTAACTCAGTTTGATTTTATTTTAGTGTCCTAAATAATGCGTCATTACAGGTTCAGTCAACAAAGCATCTGGCGTGTGTTCTTGTATTAGAGTGTAATTCTGCTTTCCTTACGCAATTATCGTATTTCTAATTTTCTTTTATCACGTCAGTATAATTGGTATTTAAAAATTCTTGTCTTGTTGAAGAAGAACCGTGCCAGATGTGTACGTTGAGTCACACTCCCACACACAGAACAATTACATTTGTGCTTTGGTTTCGTAGGTTTTATAGTTGCTGGGGACTTAATTAATTAATTGTGTTCACGAAAAATTTCATTTCATTCTTGTTGTTGTTCTTTGCAGTCAGATAGTGTAATAATACTAGTCAGGGCCAACCGTTTACGAAACACAGCGTAATCGGACTTACAGCTACTAAAAACTAAAAAAAGTATTTTCAATCATATTTAATTAAGCCCCCATGCAACCTCTCGAAAATGAGATCGACAGGAAGTGCAAAACTGCAAAGCAGGGATGGCTAGAGGACAAATGTAAGGATGTAGAGGCTTATCTCACTAGGGGTATGATAGATACTGCCTACAGGAAATTTAAAGAAACCTTTGGAGAAAATAGAACCACTTGTGTGAATATCAAGAGCTCAGATGGAAACCCAGTTCTAAGCAATGAAGGGAAAGCAGAAAGGTGGAAGGAGTATATAGAGGGTCTATACAAAGGCGATGTACTTGAGGATAATATTGCAAATGGAAGAGGTCGTAGATGAAGATGAAATGGGAGAGACGATACTGCGTGAAGAGTTTGACAGAGCACTGACAGACCTGAGTCGAAACAAGGCCCCGGGAGTAGACAACATTCCATTAGAACTGCTGTTGTCCTTGGGAGAGCCAGTCCTGACAAAACTCTACCATCTGGTGAGCAAGATGTATGGGACAGGCAAAATACCTTCAGACTTCAAGAAGAATATAATAATTCCAATCCCAAAGAAAACAGGTGTTGACAGTCGGCTTCTAGCAGTTTTTCCATTCGTCTGTAAAGAATTCGTATTAGTATTTTGCAGCTGTGACTTATTGATGGTTCGGTAATATTCACAAGTCACAGCTGCAAAATACTAATACGAATTCTTTACAGACGAATGGAAAAACTGGTAGAAGCCGACCTCGGGGAAGATCAGTTTGGATTCCGTAGAAATGTTGGAACACGTGAGGCAATACTGACCCTATGACTTATCTCAGGAGAAAGATTAAGGAATGGCGAACCTACGTTTCTGGTATTTGTAGACTTACAGAAAGCTTTCGACAATGTTGACTGCAATTGTCTCTTTCAAATTCTGAAGGTGGCAGGGGTAAAATGCAATTTGTACAGAAACCGGATAGCAGTTATAAGACTCGATGGGCATGATAGGGAAGCAGTGGTTGGGAAGGGAGTGAGACAGGGTTGTAGCCTCTCCCCGAAGTTATTCAATCTGTATATTGAGCAAGCAGTAAAGGAAACAAAAGAAAAGTTCGGAGTAGGTGTTAAAATCCATGGAGAACGAATAAACACTTTGAGGTTCGCCGATTACATTGTAATTCTGTCAGAGATAGCAAAGAGCTTGGAAGAGCAGTTGGACGGTATGGACAGTGTCTTGAAAGGAGGGTAACAACGACACGCACCGGTATTGGGTGGGGGTGATGGCGAGGGTTTGTGCGCAGATCGGGTACACCGAATCCCCAACACAACTTCTACACACACAAAGAATCAAGCGAAATTACCAAATATATAAACCTCGTATCCTATTTTGTAAGAAGGAAATGTACTACACAACGAATCAAGCGAAATTACCAAATATATAAAACTCGTACCCTATTATGTAAGAAGGGAATAAACAGCACCGTTCTGTGTTACATGTAGTGCAACGGACTATTCACAGGACGATAAATGTAAAATACCTGCGCGAGACATAAATACTCTGTGGAATTTAAGCATCTCCGTGCGAACTCGATAACAAAGATATACAGACTGTATTAAGCTACTGTAAAGAAATAATTATTCCATGTTTGACATTAGAAGGGAGATGTTCTACGTCGGATTGAGAGGAGATTGTTGGAAGCCGCCATTAAGGCATTAATCTATGTTTTACGATATTGAAGAAAATAAATACATCTAAAAGCTCAAAAGGAGTGTCAGGTGTGTAGAGTTCATAACTCTTAATCATTTCAAAAGAAATATTCAATAATTATAAAGACGCAAGTCGATCGGTAGTGTTGTGTGGTTTGATGGTGCGAACCTGCAGTTTTACACGGTTTTGGGATTCGTCGAGAATATTTCTTCGAAGAACTAAATAATTTTACGAACTACAGTTGTACGCAACGTTCCATAAATATGACACAGCATAGCACTTGGCTGTACCGATCGATTTCCGTAGAGCGATAAATTATCTTTAGCGATTTCAGGTGGATAAGTTCCAGCAAGGAGACTCAAAGAGATCTGCTGCTGCGAAACGCATGGGCTATTACCGTATTCTTTAACTTACGGAGAACAGTAAGCAATATAGACTTCCTAACTACCGCAAACATAATTAAAAGGACTCAAATAAAAGGAGCAAACAGTAAATAGGAATCGCTAAACCAAACCAAAAATAAAAATCAATTAATAATAATACGCAATCACATTAATAAAACGCTCATTAAACATAGAGAAAGTGAAAATAAGAACTTTATATTGGCGTCAGAGTACAGGATGGCCAACAGTTAAGAACTGTTGATGTATATTGTGTGTATGTACTAATCGATTCACTGTGTGTGTTCCATGTACGCTGAGCTTTGGTGGAGTTTGGTACGGTGAGCAGAGCAGTCGCGATCCCCACCGCAGCATTTCACATCGCTGCAAGCTGAATAAGGCAGGCACACACAAAAATTTCACAACCTTTACACAATCTGGTCTATATGTAGAAAGAAATGAATATTCTCAGTCTGTTGAGGAAGAGGTAGTTAGATTTTCCACTTCTTTCCAGTATTGCAGAAGTAGATATAGAGAAATAAATGTTCATTCTTGCCAGGTGTAGTTTCATGTTATAGTGTATTTATGTGTGAAACCTGTTAGGCATTTTGTGTGTTTTTTGATTTGTTGTGTTAAAAACTGAAGCCCAAGTAAATATGGGTGAGAAAAAATTTCCCGGCGTTCATGAAATGAGTGATAATTCTGCTGTAGAGGAAATAGCAGTTTCGTCTCAGCAAGAGACAATCCCCATGGCTCAGATTTTAGGGCGACTAAAATTTTTGTCTGTAGTGGTACAGGTTGTATCCCACAAGCAGGATATGTCACAAAAGCAAACTGACACGTAAACTGTAGTGCAAACCATGTTACAAAAGCAAACAGACATGGCGCAAAAGCAGTCTGACTTATGTCAGAAGCAGACAGATATGTCAGTGGTTATTCAAAAGTTAGTGACGCATCAATAACAGATCTCAAATGAGATAACAGACTTGCGCGAGGCCCAAAAGCAATTTCCTTTAGAGGTACAAAAGGTGACACAGAAAATGCATACTATGAAGTCGAAACAGGAGGAAGTGGAGAATTCCGTATTCGAGTTGACAGAAACGGTAACAGATACAGCTTCTGATTGTGATAAACTCATACGCGAAAATTTCAACGAACAACAACAGGAATTTTCCAGTAGGGTAGGCGAATGGGCATTTGCGAAAGAGAATCAAGTGATGCTATGTGTGAATGCTAGTATCCAAGAAGCGGTAAGCAAATTGCCGATCGAAAGTTTACCCATTGCTGAGAGTATTAAAGAAGACTTAAAGGATGTTAAATATCAATTAGGAACGAACTTTAAGCAATGGAAAGACGAAATAATTCATTCTGTGGAAAACATTTCCTAACATCTCGAACAAATGCAAGGGGCAGTAAAGGAGTGCCGAAATGAACTGCGTGAGGCTGAACATGCGCAGAATTCAACACCAGAATCTTGTTACGGGAATGGATATGCTTCGCATCCTATGAAATTGAGTTAAAAAGGAATGCAAACAGCGCCGCCCAACAACAATGTTTACGCTGTGATGTTGATGGAAGATAAATTGCTTGAACACAGACAATTTCAACCGTTCTCACCGACAGGAAGTCAATAAACCCTGTAGTGTTTATACGTTGATTTCGAGGTATATTACCCAGGGCATGGACGAAAGCATAGAAAATAAATTATGTGTCAGGATACATTCAGGGTGACAGTGCATTGTGGGCTACAGACATGATGGACAGGACCTACGAGGAGTGTGAAACGGCATTTTTTGGTGAATTATTGGTCGTGAGGCATACACGAACGTTTGCGTAAGAAAGTATTTAATCATGAACCGTTCTGTATAAAGAGAGGCAGCCTACGCAGATACTTCGAGAAGTATCTAAATAAAGCCAGATATTGGGACGAGCCCATCACACACAAAGATATCTTAAGCATTTTGAAGGCAAAACTTCCCGCAGAAACTGGGAAAAATTTATTCACGCTTCTGAAGAAAATCTTGAATAATTTATATCAGTATTAGATTCACTAGATCTAATCCAACAGGATATGAAGGCGAGAACAGATAAGCGCAGCACTTTCTCACAGTCAAATAATGTTTAAGGCGGACGGGCTGCTAATCAGCGAGAAAAATGACAGTCGCCCTTCGCCACAGAGTAACAACTACAGCCAGAATGGAAATTCACGCAGCGGTAACGGAAATAACTTTCGTTACGGTCATAACCGACAAAACAGACAACATAGACGATAGAACGCAGGGTATATTGCAAATGCAAAATCTTCGAACTGGCATTATGCCAGTAATAGTAATAACAGGCAGACACAACAGTCGAGACCTGTAGAGAATGATTGGCGGCAGAGATCACCAATAATTACCGAAGTGAGAGAGGGTGCGGTTCATAGAAATGAATCGCGTTTGGAAGACTAACGCCGGCCGAATCATGCCCCGGAGAAGCGGTCGTGGAAAAGGATAGGGGCTATGTTCAGAAATTAAATATGTTGCGCTACAATGAAAGACAGTTAATGCAAGAGGAGCTTTGCGTGGATACAACAAAGTGTAGAGAGGAATATTCACCTGAGCCTGTTTCTGCCATGAGAGTGAAGATAGAGGGTATTCCAGTGAATGTAGTTTTGGACAGGCGCATCGTTCAGTGCAATTTCACTGAGCTTGTTTTACCAGATAATGAAGAAGATCCCGTTGCCTACATTTCCTGTGCAGCACTGTAAGATACACGGAGCGTTAGGCACGCGATCACAACCTGTGTGGACACAGACGATGTTGAAGTTAGATTTAGCAAATGCAGCGATAATATGCGCGTTCCCAGTTTTGGAGAAATTTATAGTCGGCTGTGTTCTGGGAATGGAAACTTTGTGGGAGAAGGACGGCAAATTAGACTTCTCAACTGGTAAAGTGAATTTTTGGATCGACGGAGTGCTAGCCCAAGTAGATTTACTGAGAAAGGAAGGAAAACATCGAAGGTACTGTAGAGGAGAGAAATTGCAGTTAATAAGGACAGAGCGCTGGAATTACCAAACAAGTTTGATCAAGATCATGCAAATAGTGGAGATATCTGATCAAATAAAACGTAAGTTGAGCGAGCCAGAGCACTTTAAAGATGAACGGAGGACACAATTGTCTGTCATCTTAAGTAAGTTTATAAAGGTATCCGAAGAACAGCCTGGTATAATTAAAGGTTACACCTGTCATTGAAAACTAAAGCCACACAGAACACTCTGCCGTAGTTTTTATCCCGTTCCATGGAAACAAAGAAATGCAGTCGACCAGGAAATACAGAAAATGTTAAGAGTGGAACTAATCGAACCCTCAACCAGTCCGTACTGCAGTCCGCTTCTCGTTGTACCGAAATCAGGTGTAAGGGTACGTTTGGTACTACACGTTCGTGTGATAAATACAATCATAATACCAGTGTGTACTCATCCTGAGAACATTGATGAGATGGTACAGAAATTCAATAGAGTGAAGTATTCCACGTCGATTGATTAACGTGCATTCCTTTTGGCAAGTTAAGTTAGATGACGAGTCCAGGAAACATAATGCATTTGTGTATGCCAGGAGAAGTTATCACTTTAAGGTTCTTCCATTTGGACTGAACATAAGTGCGGGAGTGCTACTGCTACTAACACATGGGAAGTGCATATGAGTATACTGACACGAGTGTTGGAAAGATTTGCGAGCCTGGGAATAACAGCCAATCTCCAAAAGTCGCATTTTTGCCTGGATAGGATAAAATTTTTAGGTCATCTGATTACTGGAAAAGGCATATTACCTGATGAGAAGAAATTAAGTGCTATAAAAAACTTCCCTATTCCTAGGAATAGGAAGCAATTGGAAGAATTTCTAGGTCTTGTGTCGTTTTTTCGCCGATTTAGCGAGGATCAGTCAATGAGTTCTGAGCCTTTGCTACATTTACTGTAGAAGACCGTGCACTTGCACTGGACTGACGAATGTCAATCCGCATTTGATGTGATCAAGAAAGCTTTGTCAAATCAAAGGATTTTATACCATCTGTATTTGTCACTCGAGTTTGGATTGATGACGGATGCCTCATTTATGGGACTTGGAATTTGTTTGTTTCAGATTAGAGAACCCGATGGCAAACTCACTTTTTGTCCAATAGCATTTGCCAGTAGAACCCTGTCTAGCTGTGGAAGATCATATATAACCACAGAACAGGAAGCTCTTGCAGTCGTGTGGGCATTCAAGAAATTCAGTTATTATTTGTATGGTGCAAGGACAACAGTATACTATGACCATCAAGCTGTTAGCTTTCTGCAAACTTGCGAACTCTTACATGCAAGATTAGGAAGATGGACTGTAGCTCTCCAAGAGTATCAATTCAGAATTGTATACATATATACAAGGGAAGGAGAATATAATAGCTGATGCGTTATCACATCTTCCTGAAGGTTTAGAAGAGGGTAGAGTTGCTGATGAGAATGAAGATGAATTCCCAATACTATTTATGAGAGACCAAGTTAACAGGACATATTATTTGGAATTATGTGGAGACATGGCGAAACTTCAGGAAGATGATACACGATAGAGAAGGATTAGACAAAGATTGGAAGATAAGGAAGAAGAGAAGATAACTCAGTATTAAAAAGTAGTAAATGATTTTTTATTTCATCGTCGGAATGATCAAAATCAGAATGGGTGCATTTGTATACCGGAGGAATTTTAAGAAAGATTGATACGGTATACTCACAATACTTGGGGAAATTTTGGTGTTGCAAAATGTGCAAATAAACTTAGAAAGTATTGTCATTTTCCAGAGGAGAGTTTTACGAAAATTTGTAATCTGTAAGAAAACAAAATCAGATAACAGAGGCAGTTGAGGCCTGTTACACTCTATTTTAGCGCAGAAACCGCTGTATCTTTTATCAGTAGATGTGTGTGGACCACTACCCAGAGATAGAGGAGGATGTAAATACATTTTTGCTTTTCTGGATGTATTTTATAAGTACGTGAAGTTCTATCCAATGAAAACTGCTACAGTAGCGCCAATCCTTAACCGTTTGTTTAATGATAATATTCCACGCGTTGGAAAGCCAGATGCAATACTATCCGACAATGCTAAGAGTTTTACTGGACATAAATGGACAAATGCATTATCTCTAGCTAACATCAAGCAGATATTAACATCCAGATATAATCCGAGCGCCAACCCGATCGTGAGAACGCTTCGCGAACTTAATCGATTTATGCGAACTTATTGCAATAATAAGCAAACAAGGTGGATTGATTGCTTGGATACGTTCGAGGAGACAGTCAATAATTTGCCTCACATGTCTACCAACTTCACACCAGCTGAACTGATGTTTGAAAGAAGAGAGAGGAATGAGTGGATAAATAAGATACACAAGTTATCAGAGGGCGAATTATAATGGCAAGACAAAATAACAAAATCTCTCATGAATATGACAGAGAATACCAGGAAGAAAGAGAGTAAATTTTGACAAGCATATTCTACGTAAACAGTCTTATGTAGTTGGAGATAATGTATCGCTACGCACACATCCGAAAAAAAAAAAGTTCAAATGTGTGTGAAATCTCAGTCCCTAAGCTTACACACTATTTAACCCAAACTATCCTAAGGACAAACACTCACAGCGCCCTAGACCGCTCGACTAATCCCGCGTGGTACACACATTCGCTAACGTATCATGGGCCCTATGAAGTCATAAGAATACCAAATCCAGGAGAGCAGGCGTGTGAAGGGGCTATACCCACATCATGACTTGGAAAGGTTTCATTCATGAGAATGTTGGACTATGAGAAACGGAGGTAACGTTGTGAATAGTAGTATAAATTATATTTTCTGACTTTCAGATAAGATGATGATGGACAGAGAGAGATTCATGAAAAATGAGATACCATATTGTATATAATAAGATATGAATGTGTGTTTTCTTTTAGCAAGTTATTATGTAGTTTCAGGAAATTGAATTATGATGATGTTTTCAATTTCAGTAAAGATTTAAATATAATGCAAATTTATTTCAATTTTCGTTACATTATTAGTTTTAGAGAATGAGAATATTCATCCTAAAGACATGGAAAAGTAGTTATTCGAAGTAAGGACACAGTGATATTGCTGACTAAAGATTTCAATGATTAAGGTCGTTCCACATGGTGGAGTTTTTAAAGTATTTGAGATAGATTATTCGTAAGATGATTTGGTAGGTTAATACCGGTCCAGATTGGGAGAGGATTGTGTGGTCTTTGATGATAAAATGTAATTATTTGCAGTATGTGGAAGGACGAAAGGAAAACTGACTGGGCTGAATTTGTGTAGATTCGGGGGTAGTACAAAATTTATAAAGACATTCTGAGAATAGGTGAAAACTATTCTGAAGACTGAACGAAGTGTTAAGTAGTGTGAGAGCCTATGAACAGCAACGAACGTCCAGTGAAGTGTGTTTTCAGGTATCTACGAAATTATGAATAAGTGCCAGGGCAGTGTCGTAAGTTAGACTAGTGAGGTGACACACGAGTGACTATCTAGGTGCTGAGAAGCAGAGATATACTCATGTGCGTCATGTTTGAACTATTGTTGTGAGTAATCAAAGAAACACGGAAGTCTTAAGTTTACCAAAGACAATTAAGGAAGATAAGGTACCCTGACAGTGATGGACAATTTTGCAAAAGTAGAAAGAATAGAGGATTGCAATGAGAGACTAACCGACTACGAAGCGATAAAAGTATATGTTATTTCTCCCGATTCACGAAATTCAGACCAGGAACGTGAGATTGACAAATACTTTGTACTAATCTGTTCTCTCACAGCCCTTTTCCATCAGTGATTGGGACTACTGATACGTGCTATAATTATGTTTCATGTTCAAACCATCCGTATATATGGCGTTATGAGGGTCTGATCCAGCTGGAATACTACTTGAGGATCAACCCTGTTCCTGTCCATCCATACCATCTCACCCACGCTAACAAGAGGTCATCCCACATCTCAAACCACACCTGTCCTGCAACTTAAACCAGACGGCGTGCAGACGTTGCTACTAAGATATCCTCACAATTACCCAACTCCACCAATGCAAGAACAACCCTTAATAAAGACAATTTTCAGATTGTTTGCTCAAACCTTTACTTCAATTTTGTAAATTACTGGCTGGAAACGTAAGGTTAAATGAGCCTTGTTCCGGGTTTTCCTTAGGAACCCTCGCCCTAATGTTACTGGGCGGAATGCAATGGCGGCTGACAACAGCATTTGCCGCTTATTAACTGCGTGACTTTCATAATCACTCGCTACTTGTCATAAGGTTGAATTTTGCCTATTACTGGGCGGAATGCATTGGCGGTGGGCGGAATGCGTTGGCGGCTGACAACAGCATTTGCCGCTTATTAATTGTGTAGCGAGCGATTATGAAGGTTATACAGTTAATAAACGGCCAATGTTGTCCGCCACCAACGCTTTCCGCCCTATAATATGCTAGGTTAGGGTAACGTCATCTTGCGTATGATTTCGTCGACTATTGCCTTATACAAAATGTCTCCACCCAAAACTGGGATTTACTAGAGTTAAGTAATACAAATCTCCATGAATATTTTTTTTTTTTTTAATGGACTTGTAGTCCGGGGTGATAAGTTACAATACAGCATCACCGGTCTATTGCGGTCTAACTGTGTCGGTGAGGCAGTAAATTTCCACTGGGCAGTGACTGCGTCACTGCAATTCACTTTGGAGGTGTGGCGGTGGGACTTGTAGTCCCGTACCACCCTCTGACGGTGATAGTACTACATGAGTCAGGCAGAAAAATTTTGCCTAACATGGGCAGGTGAGGGTGTCCCGTACCGGGGATGTGTCGTGCTCCATGAATATATATAATTTTTTTTTTTTTTTTTAAAGGACTTGTAGTCCGGGGTGATATGTTACAATACAGCATCACCGGTCTATTGCGGTCTAACTGTGTTGGTGAGGCAGTAAATTTCCACAGGGCAGTGGCTCCGTCACTGTAATTTACTTTGGAGGTGTGGCGGTGGGACTTGTAGTCCCGAGTGCAATGGACTATTAATAGGACGACAAACGTAAAAATACCTGCGCAAGAGATAAATACTCTGTGGAATTTAAGCATCTTCCTGCGAACTCGTTAACAAAGATATACCGACTGTATTAAGCTACTGCAAAGAGATAATTATTCCATGTTGGACACTGGAAGAGAGATGTTCTATGTCGGATTGAGAGGAGATCGTTGGAAGCCGCCATTAAGGTAGTAATCTGTGTTTTATGATACTGAAGAAAATAAATACATATAAAAGCGCAAAAGGAGTATCAGGTGTGTAGAGTTCATAACCCTCGTTCGGGAGTGTTGTGTGGTTTGATGGTGCGAACCTGCAGTGTTACACGGTTTTGGGATTCGTCGAGAATATTTCTCCGAAAACCTAAATAATTTCACGAACTAAAGTTTGACGCCACATTCCATACACATGAAACAGCATAGCACTTAGCTGTAACGATCGATTTATGTAGAGCGATGAATTATCTTTAGTGATTTCAGGTGGAGAAGAACCAGCAAGGAGACTCAACGAAACTTACGGAGAACAGTAAGCAATATAGACTTCATAACTATCGCAAACGGACTCAACATGAATAAAAGGAGCAAACAGTAAAAAGGAATCGCTAAACCAAACCAAAAGCAGAAATCAATTAATAATAATACGGAATCACATTAATAAAACGCTCATTAAATAATGGAGAAAATAAAAATAAAAACTTTAAACTACTACGCAGTTGGTATCACCAAGAGAGACACTTGGTGCAGTACAGAGTAGAAAGTGGGACTCCACATCGAAGCAACTGCGCCCTCGTACGACATCGCAGAGGGAGTAGACGGCGCGGAATCCAGCTTCAGTTTTAACAGGGGAAAACTGCCCAGATATAAACGCCAGTCAGGCTATGGACTGCCACTAGAATCAGCATTAGGCGGGACGAGATCGGGTACCGTCAATGTATCGGCTGTTGAATATCATTGTTGAGAACAAAAGCCCACTTCGGACAATTAAGACGTTGTGACAACTCTAATTTCGAAAAAATTATGTTCCCACGTGACCACTACAAATAATCTGGATCCGAAATAATGTGGATCCGATAACGACAAAACTGTAAATGTGATGGTCTGTTCTGTTTAATGTACACCTCGACGGAATGTATACCACTATAGTACTGAAGGCACTGTTGACTCGATCAGCGTTTCAAGCCAATGCCCTTTGCGTCACCAGATTTAAGAACCACATCCGTAAAATATTGATCGTCTATTTCTGGCGGCTCAAGAATTATGAAGTTTTTGGAAAAAGAATATGTCCTCTATAAAAAGCAGCATGGATTCCGCAAACAGAGATCCTGCGAAACTCAGCTCAGTCTGTTCCTCCATGAGATCCACAGCGCAGTAGATAACTGTCATCAGGTTGACGCCATGTTCATTGATTTCACTAAGGCATTTGACACCGCCCCACATTGCCGTTTAATGAAAAAATGCGAGGTTACGGATTATCGGAGCAGTCCTACGATTGGATTCAAGACTTTCTTGTAAACAGAACTCAACACATCGCTCTTAACATAACTAAATCGACAAATGTAAAGGTGATATCCGGAGTACCACAGGGAAGTGTTATAGGACCGTTGCTGTTTACAGTATAAATAAATGGTCTAGTAGAAAGCGTCGGATGCTCCTTAAGGCTATTCGCAGATGATGCGGTTGTCTATACCAAAGTAGGGACGCCAGAAGACAGTACGAATTTGCAAAACGACCTGCAGAGAATTGATGAATGGTGCAGGCACTGGCAGTCGACCCTGACCGTAAAGAAATGTAATATATTGCGAATACATAGGAAAATAAATCCTCTACTGTACAGCTATACTACTGATGACAAACAGCTGGAGACGACGTCTGCTGTAAAATATCAATGCGTAACTGTCCAGAGTGACCTTAAGTGGAAGGACCATACAAAATAGATAGTGGGAAAAGCAGACGCCAGTCTCATATTCATTGGAAGAATCTTGAGGAAATGTAACTCATCCACGAAAGAAGTGGCTTATAAGGCGCTTGTTCGTCCGATTCTTGAGAATAGTTCATCTGTCTGGGATCAGGTAGGACTGATAGAGGAGATAGAGAAGACCCAACGAAGAGCGGCCCGTTTCGTCACGGGATCGTTTAGCTGTCGAGAGGGCGTGTCGGAGATGCTAAACAAACTCCACTGGCAGACGTTACAAGAGAGGCATTGTGCATCACGGAGATATTTATTATTAAAATTTCGAGACAGCGCCTTTCAGGAGGATTCGGACATGTTACGTGCCCCCACTTATATCTCGCATATTGACCAACAGGAAAAAACTCGAGAAATTAGAGCCAATACAGAGGCTTACCGAAAATCGTTCTTCCCACGCACTATTCGCGAGTGGAACAGGTTTGGAGGGTTCAGATAGTGGTACTGAAAGTACCCTCGGCCGCACACCATTAGATAGCTAGCGGAATATGATGTAGATGTAGATGTAGAAACCGACACATTGGTGTGCTCAACATCAGCGTTGGCAAGGGGGACTACATTAACTGCTCAGTCCCTTGGCAGAAAGAATCTTGACTGCCCTGTTTTAGTAACAACCTATCTACTTGGAGGAGTTCATGAATTTTACAAAGAAGGAATGGAGCTCAGGGCTGAGAAATGCTGAGTGAACCAGATCTGATCCACCAACCATTCATGAATCTCGAGGGGACCTGGCTGCACACTATGGGTGACTTTTCAAAGGTAGAATGTTCCAGTGTATGTGAATTCCTAAAGGACCAAACTGCTGAGGTCGTCGGTCCCTAGACTTACACACTACTGAAACTAACTTATGCTAAGAACAACACACACACCGATGCCCGAGAGAGGACTCGAACCTCCAACGGGAGGGGCCACGCAATCCGTAACACGGCGCCTCAAACAACGCGGCTATTCCTTGCGGCAAAAGTAGAATTAGCAGTACCTAAGCATAGGATCAACTTGGACGGTATGTTGACAATGGAGCAATTGGAACCGCTACCAAAAACACATTTTAATTAAATTACGATTCAACGAAGAAAAGTCACTCATAAAAGCACAATGAAACACATAAGCAACGGAATGCTGCGACTCGAAATGCTGCAGCGCAGCAGAAGGGTAAGCACGACCTACCCGCACAGTATCTCAAGTGGAAGTGAACCATTCAGGCAAAGTGTCGTCACAACAGCAACACTTTTTAAATTCTTCATACTGTACGCTTACACAATACGCCACATGCATTTTCAAAGATAATACTGACGTGGTACTGTGAGCATAGTAGCATTTACAGCGCTGGGAGGGGGTTCAGTTACTTCCGAGCATGTGCAGTGGAAAACAGACAGCAGCAGCTTTTTCCTGACTAGATCGTAGTGCGGCTGACCAACATTTCAGCACTCGGCGCAGGTTTCTAGTTACTGCAGAGAGAGAGAGAGAGAGAGAGAGAGAGAGCTCCCAAACATGTTTTCGTCTGCTTTATCTTCATACCAGCACGCATTCGGAGAAAAATTGCCTAATTTTAGTAGGATTTCGGCTCGCATTCACATCGAAATGTCGTAATTGAAGTGCGAGATTTACAGTGTGCTGTAGCGCAATAGCACATCATAAGCGGCCGTTACAGTGAACAATGGGCAACGGCCTGGCCGCATTGGTTATAACAGTTCCCGTCAGCTCACCGAAGTTAAGCGCTGTCGGGCGTGGCTGGCACTTGGATGGGTGCCCATCCGGACCGCCATGCGCTGTTGCCATTTTTCTGGGTGCACTCAGTTCCGTGATGCCAACAGAGGAACTACTCGGTCTAATAGTGGTGGCTCCAGTCAAAGAAAATCATCATAACGACTGGGAGAGCGGTGTGCTGACCTCACGCCCCTCCTATCTGCATCCTAACCTGAGAGTGACACGGCGGTCGGACGGTCCCCATGGGCCACTTGAGGCCTGAAGGAGGGCTTTACTATGAACAATAATTACAGAAAGAAAGCTTATCTTTCTATTACCTAACGATCTTTGCTTTGCTCCCCCACGTTGCCTTCCTTGCCTGTTTTCCTAAACACGGCACAGGAAATCACTTTCACGCAGTGGAGTAACGTCATATTATCAAATAAGGTGGTGAAAAGTGATGTAACAGAGTGCATGCAACATTCGAACCGATTCCACACAGTTCGGGTTCGACGTGTTTGGTCACTGGAACGATCCCAGTACGTAGCCCCTCTTTCTCTTTCTTACTACACAAGTTGTGGTATAGTAAAAATCTTGGAATCGCAAAGGATACTTTCTACGTAGCGGTTAAATTCCTCTGTAATTTTCACTCTTTAATTTTCAATGACAACTTCTTATTTTATTTTCTTTGAACAGAGACAAGCGGTTCCAAACGACTTTAGGCTAAGAATCACATCATTCACTGTGAACATGGTAGACTTAGTACGACAGTAATTTAAAACGACAGGAAATGCGCTGATCGCTGAGGGACTGAGGTAATCGTTTGTGAAAAAGGAAAGAGGTTTTATTCTCTTGCGTTCATTTAAGATATACTGACGGGAAGCATCGTATGCTTTTTATTTAATGTTCACTACGGTAATACAATGGTGACGGAGCGGTGAATGGACACTGCCCAGGGGCTGTAGGGGATGTCAGGATGGAAACTAACAAGGCGCACTCGATAATACGACGGACAAATGACAAAAACAAATGAAGTTACTTGAAACAAATCGATGTACTCGTTTCAATAATGAACTTGCACGCATTAAAATTTCAAAATGCATTTCACTGAAATTCACAAGAAACAATAAATCTTACAATGCTACTTTACAAATGAGGGACAAAATTCGTAACTGACTCTATGTTGTAGTATTAAAACATCTATGACACACTTATAGCTCGTTTTCGTTAGTATAAATTGTTTCCATTGATAGAAATTTTTGAAGCAGATTTGACATTGTTGTGGATTCAGTTCGAAGCTCTACGCTAGTCTGTCCTGCGCAAACTTCATCTTTGCATAACTGCTTCATTCTACAGATTTTTTACAGATTTTTGAACCTATTTACTCTTACTGTATTCCAGCCTTGTCTTTCATCTCCATTCTTTTAGCCGCCACGCTTTTCTCAATTACCAAAATGGCATTATAGCTATTAGTTCGACACAAATTGCAATATCCTATGTCAATATTTGCAAACACGATGATTTATATATTAGTAGTAAACTGTGTTTCTGTTACATAGGTACTCGATGATGATCGTTGGTGATAGCAACCGGTAGCATTAGAGCGTAATTCTTCGTCGTAGCTGTTACTAATTTCAGTGTGAGATTCATTAAATTAACTAAGATACCAGCAACACTCATTTCGTAATATTTCTGCGGTATAATTTTCACTGGATTCCTTTCATTGTCTGCACTCTTTTACCTGTTGCGCGCAACTGGCAGATGTGTTCCAAGGACGTAGATTGTTTGTAGTCCTCATTAAGCACTTAGTGTTCTTCTGTGGCGATGGCGCCGACTTCAAAGGATGAATCAGAAGGGCATTTGTGTGAATATTATAATTTCTTGGGCCGGCAAAGGTCGAGCCGAAACTTATAAGCGAAATAACTTACGGACCAGCTATTGCATTTGTTTTTAGATTAACTGGAAAAGAAGGACTGATCATATAGGATTTACATGTGTGTGATGTTGAATACGAAAACTGAAATAGCGAGATTCGTTCCGCAGGTTACGAGATATTCCGAAATGTGTTCGTAGGAAGATAATCTGTAGTCCATATCCTACGGGTGATTTGATACAGGAAATCTCTCGACCGAGACGACGAAGATTATGGAATTTCATTTCACAGTAGACCACTGACCAGTAGTTTAAGTAACACACACGTGAAAAAAAAACAACATAGAAATAATTTCACAAGAATCAGTTGTTTCTCCAGGCAAATGAGTTTGTGTCTCTTTCACTGGCTGAGTATTAATATAGCTCTTTACAGCCCCATACCTCCCATTTTTCAAAGTCTCTCACTAGCAGTATAGTAGTGCAATCTGGTTTTCACAACATACCTCATATTCCACTAAGCTCAGGGGTTTTCTATGTATATGAATAAATCGAATGAAACACTCTTTCCTTAGCACCTCCTGTCTCATATTCTACCTGCTCAGGTTTGCTACTCATTTCTCACTATGTATGTCTCTTAAATTAACTATGGATTATTTTATACTTAATTTAATTATGTATTTTTTACTGAAGATTAAAAAAAAATTCGTTGTTACGAGAATGGTCACATAGCTGCTGCTTCCAACTTGACTTTGGAGTTTTCTAAATTTATTCACAATATCCTCCTGCATAGCTCAGTTTTTCAATTTGATTAGTAACGCGTCCACCGTGAGGTCTCACGGTATTCTTGCATCATCAACTTCAGAGAGTCGAAAATCTACCATGAGGCAATATTTGCCGTCTATGGGTTTTATTTTAGCTAGATATTCTAGAAACACGCGTTTAAAGAGTATATTCCCGAACCAATTAAACTTTGTTCAGTACCACAACTGTAGGTGGAGTCGTACTCTGGCAGTTGCCATGCTAACAACACACCTCTCGATTGACTCATCTGTATGCTATTGGGCACATCGTATTGCATACCAGGTCATGATGGTAGCATAGTCGTTTTTGCTCCAGAGAAACTGGGAGGGTGGTAGTAATAGCATATACCTTCTTACAAATGGTGTGATATCACTGGCTACAAGTGTTTATGCCAGTGAACCTGCGTAGCACTCCAGTTAAACATTGGTTGGCACTTTTTTTTCATAACATTCCTCACACATTGCCGTTTCTGTGGCAACATTTATTCACAGTGTGATGTTTATGAATCCAGTATTCGTGTGAATAAGCCACTGACTGCTTTGTCATGCTTAATTTTCTCTGAAATCCGTAGTACATCTGATTTAAAATCATATCGTCTAGTTCAGAACTCATTATTTTATTCAGGCGTCGTTCAAAGTCAAATCCCGCGCAGAAAGCTTTTCTTTCAGAATCTCCAAAGTATCCCCGAAGTTCATTTCGATGACCCAAAATGTGTGACGGCATCACATGGTTACAGTTTCTTGGTATCGTTAATATAATAACAGAAACTGATAACAATAATTTTTCCCAAATAGTCTGTGGGATATCTGTTCTGTATCGTCCGCTACTTTCTGTTTGGGGAAATGCTAGAATCCCACTTCTCTCGGCATCGTGCCCCCATGGCTGTAGTTTTTGCGCAGTCGATTTACTCGGTTTAATGTTTCTCACACGTCTGTTACTTTTTCCGTCGGCACGGTCACTTCTTTCCTTTCTGATCGTCAAAGAATTTAATTACCTTCACAGTAATCCGTCGTGGATACACGTCAGAGAATTTCTGGCGATCAATTTCCGTGCATGGACTGCTAAGTAACAGCCCGCATCTCGTGGTCGTGCGGTAGCGTTCTCGCTTTCCACGCCCGGGTTCCCGGGTTCGATTCCCGGCGGGGTCAGGGATTTTCTCTGCCTCGTGATGGCTGGGTGTTGTGTGCTGTCCTTAGGTTAGTTAGGTTTAAGTAGTTCTAAGTTATAGGGGACTGATGACCATAGATGTTAAGTCCCATAGTGCTCAGAGCCATTTGAACCATTTGCTAAGTAACAGCGTGCACTTCTCTGAATATGAGTGTGGATATACTAGTCACGTTAGCAGATTATTTTCAGCTGCGGCAGGTTGGTTGGTTTGTTTGAGGTATAAAGAGACCAAACTACAGAGCCATCAGTCCCCACTGGCTTTAATGGATTGTTTGTCTAGTTGTATGACGTTCTCACCACTATTCAACGGCAGTGGGCGCCGATCGCAGAGTAAACACAAACGGCCGTAGAACATACACTACTGGCCATTAAAATTGCTACACCATGATGATGACATGCTACAGACGCGAAATTTAACCGACAGGAAGAAGATGCTGTGATATGCAATTGATTAGCTTTTCAAAAGCATTCACACCAAGGTTGGCGCCGGTGGCAAGACCTACAACGTGCTGACATGAGGAAAGTATCCAACCGATATCTCATACACAAACAGCAGATGACCGGCGTTGCCTAGAGAAACGTTGTTGTGATGCCTCGTGTAAGGAGAAGAAACGCGTACCATCACGTTTCCGACTTTGATAAAGTTCGGATTGTATCCTATCGCGATTGCGGTTTATCGTATCGCGGCATTGCTGCTCGCGTTGGTCGAGATCCAATCACTGTTAGCACAATATGGAATCGGTGGGTTCAGGAGGGTAATTCGGAACGCGGTGCTGGATCCCTACGGCCTCGTATCACTAGCAGTCGAGATGACAGGCATCTTATCCGCATGGCTGTAACGGATCATGCAGCCACATCTCGATCCCTGAGTCAACAGATGGGGACGATTGCAAGACAACAACCATCTGCACGAACAATTCGACGAAATTTGTAGCAGCATGGACTATCAGCTCGGATGCAATGGCTGCGGTTTCCCTTGACGCTGCATCACAGACAGAAGCGTCTGCGGTGGTGTACTGAACGACGAACCTGGGTGCATGAATGGCAAAACGTCATTTTTGCGGATGAATGCAGGTTCTGTTTACAGCATCACGATGATCGCATCCGCGTTTGGCGACATCGCGGTGAACGCACAATGGAAGCGTGTACTTGTCATCGCCATACTGGCGTATCACCCGTCGTGATGATATGGGCTGCCATTGGTTTACACGTCTCGGTCACCTCTTGTTCGCATTGACGGCACTTTGAACAGTGGACGTTACAATTCAGATGTGTTGCGACCCGGTCTCTACTCTTCATTCTATCCCTGCGAAACCCTACATTTCAGCAGGATTATGCACGACCGCATGTTGCAGGTCGTGTACGGGCCTTTATGGATACAGAAAATGTTCGACTGCTGCCCTGGCCAGCACATTCTCCAGATCTCTCACCAACTGAAAACGTCTGGTGAGTGGTGACCGAGCAACTGGCTCGTCACAACACGCCAGTCACTACTCTTGTTGAACTGTGGTATCGTGTTGAAGCTGTATGGGCAGCTGTACCTGTACACGCCATCCTAGCTCTGTTTGACTCAATGCCCAGGCGTATGAAGGCCGTTATTACGGCCAGAGGTGGTTGTTCTGGGTACTGATTTCTCAGGATCTATGCACCCAAATTGCGTGAAAATGTAATCACATGTCAGTTCTAGTATAATATATTTGTCCAATGAATACGCGTTTATCATCTGCATTTCTTCTTGGTGTAGAAATTTTAATGGCCAGTAGTGTATGGTGGTTCGCTGACCATCGAAGGTAAGGAGAAAAACTATAGGGAAACACATAACAGTAGGCGCGTTGTGTGGCGGAGCGTGTTCTGCGAATGAACGCCACACAGCCACAACAACACGTAATGGCAGCGAAAACTCCGCCTATGTTTTGAGTCATCGGAAAAAACTGCATTGCCACGCGATCACAGGCAAAGAAGTAAGCCTATTTACATCGCCAACAACACAGCAAAGCGTACCACAACTTCAAAACTGTAAGTTACAGAAAGACAAATTGATACAGTCTTATTTCCGTTCGTAAATGCGTAAAAAACAGAAAATAAATTACGTTTTGCTATTTGCATATGACGAGTTGTATATTGTGTAGCAGAACAGCTGTCAAAACAAGTGGACAGTAACATCATGTAAGGTAAGTTACTTATGATTACACCCACTTTTCGCCAATTAAGCAACTTTTACATAATGTTGTACAAGACGCAAATGTTAATATGTTAACAACAAATTTACAGTTAAAAATAAAAATAGAACCTACTGACGATAGCACAAATGTGCTGAAACATGTATGGGTAAAACAAAAGAAAAAAGGTGTCTTGCATAAGGCGGAACTTGTCATCCCATTCTGGCGAAGTGTCGAGATTCACGGAGAGCGGGCTATTTATATGTGCCGTCACCCCCCTCCACTAGACCTCGGGCGGCTGCGGTGGACCAGCGGCGTGCGCGCGGCGGTTGGGATGGCGGGCGCCTCCGGCTGCCGCGTTCGGTTCTCGGTGTAAGCCAACTGTCTGCGTCCGCGGCAGAGGACGTTGACGGGCGCGCTTCCGACGGATTGCCGCTATCGCAGGGTTCCATGCTGCGCTGAGTTGGTATCCCTCGTCTCTGTTGACCAGACTGTCGTGAATCCTTATTTCTATGGATTCTTTTATAACACTTTCCCAGAAGCCAGATGCTTGGCACAGTACCTTCGTGTTTTCGAAGTTGAAGGTGTGTTCTTCATTTATGCTGTGTTTTGCTATGGCTGATTTTTCTGTGTGATCTAGTCGCACACATCTGTTACGTTCTTCGCAGCGTTTAGATATGCAGCGCTGTTTGCCCAATGTATTGTTTTTTCACATTCGCATGGTATGCTGTGTACTCCTCGTGTGTTAAGGGTCAGCGCATCTTTGGCAGAACCTAGGAGCTCCCTCGTCATCGGTGGTGATCGGAGAGTGGTTTTGATATTGTATTTGCCCAGAAGTCGTGCAATTTTGGCCGAGAGCGGACCCCCGTACGGAAGGAACGCGAGTCGTTTGTCTTCTTCTTCTTCATCATCTTCTTCTGGGATTCTCACAGGCAGAAGTAGCACTTCCACTCTACGTCCTCAACTATTTTTGGGATGTTTCTAATCTGTGTCTTCCTCTACATTTTCCTCCATCTCCAGACCCCTCTAGTACCGTGGAAGTTATCCCCTGATGTCTTAACACATGTCCTATCTTCTTGTTCCTTCTTCCTGTCAGTGTTTTCCAAATATTCCTTTCTTCACTGATTCTGCAGAGAACCTCCTCATACTTCACTTTATCATAGTTTCTAATTTTCAATGCTCTCCTGCAACACTTCTTGTCCTTTCTGGTTTTCTCACATACCATGATTGACTACCATGCAGTGAGGTACCCCGAACACACATTCTCAGAAATTTCATCCTCAAATTAAGGCAGATGTTTGATAGTGGTCAGGAATTCTCTCTCTGCGTCTGCTAGTCTGCTTTTTATGTCCTCTTTGCTTCATTTATCATAGCTTACTTTGCTTCCAATATAGCAGAGCTCTTTAATTTTGCCTAGTTTCTGATAACCCATTTTCATGTAAGCATAAATACAAAATCGCTATTCCCATTTCTGTTACTTCGTATTGTATTCGTCATTCTTCTGTTTACCCTTAGTCCACATTCTGTACCCATGAAACTTCAAAATCCATTCAACACATCCTGTAACTCTTATTCACCTTGGGACAGGGGCTAGAAATATCACAGCGAATCATATTGGTAGTCTTACACCCTGAATTTAAATCACACTCTCCAACCATTCTTTTATTTCCGTCATTGCTACATCATGTACTGTATACATAGAACACTAGAGAGGAATGACTGCAGCCCTGTCTTACACCTTTTTTAATCCGAACACTTCGTCTTTCATTCTTATTTTCCCCTACTGGTCATGGTACATTTCGACATCCTACTAACATTGTCGAACGCTTTTTCAGATCGGCAAATCCAATGATCTTGTCTTCATTTTTCTTCTGTCCTGCTTCAGATATCAAGGAAAATGTCAGGAATGCGTTAATAGCGGTTCTGCCTTTCCCAGAGCCAAATGACCACCCAACATATCGTCAATTTGTCTTCCATTCCTCGATACATTGTTCGTGTCAGCAACTTGCATATATAAGCTATTAAGCTAACTATACGAAGTTCTCGCACTTACTTGCTCGAGCCAGCTTCTGAACTGTGTGTTTGATATCATTCGAATGTTCGATGATACGTCGCCAGTCTCATAGAATCTACACATCATCTTGAACTGTTGCTTGATTGCCATCCCCAGATCTTTTAGAAGTACCGATAGAATGTTATCTTTTCCGTCTGCCTTAATTTATCTCAAGCCTCGTGAAGGTCTTTCAAATTTTGACTAGTAAGGGACACCCTATGTCTTCCTTTCGACTCTAATTACTTCTTCTACCGCATCATCAGGCAATCCCTTTCCCTCACAAGTGCCTTCAACGTACTCTTCCAACCAATCCGCTCCCTCCTCTAAATTTAACACTGGAACTCTTTTGCACTCATAACGTTGGCAGCATTTATTTTAATTTCACTGAATGATATTTTGACTTTTATATATGTTGAACAGAGTTCAGTAATGAGCAGCATATACTGGCCTTAAAATAGTGAGCACGTAGACTCGGGTCTCCACTTGTTGAGTCTGGCGTCTGGTGCGAGTGGACTCGACACTCTCAGAAACGAGAGCTAGTACACGAATACACAAGCAGAACCGTGAACTTGTGGCACTTCCGCTTCATACGCAACCATTTGAAAGAAATTTTCTCCATTAGACTGTAAATTACTGTTTGCATATTTCACACAGTCATGATATCGACTTTATAGCCGTTGTCAAATGCGAGTTCAAATATCACAAAATGTCCTACGTGCCTAAATGACATAAGCAACCGCTGAGCACTATGTTTATTATATACCAGTGCAATGACTAATCAGCTAGAACTAAATATTGTTCTGTTAATACACACAAATGTGGGCTGGCCCACTTAAACGTTTCAGCGCAGATATCCCTGGAACAGAAACAGATATTAAAAAAAACGACTTTCACTAGTACGAATCTGAGACACGGAATCGTGAAAATAAATATTATGAGGCATTCTAAGACATGAGCAAACATTAGCTTCAACACGAGCTTACGTCTTTTTTTTTTTTTTTTTTTTTACTGGGCATGCCGTATTATTTCTTACGCAGTCAATAACATGAAAAATGAGAAAAAGAATGGCAGTTGTTGCATCGAAATAAGTCAGCGCACAATACGTCAGTTACATCGCAAGAAACTGCAAAGCGAAGTCTGCACTTGAAATAAACGCGGCGCTATTGCACTTACCGAGAAGCAAGCATGATCTTCACATTTCAGTGATTGTGGCAGTAAACTATGCTGTTACTTTCGGCTCTCGTGACAGCAGTGAAAGTGAGATTACGTACGTCAACCTCATCGTGATCATGAGCAACTTGGAGTTAGCGCTTGCATTTGAGGTGTTCAGTAGCGGCGCGTGTCATCTAATTCAAGCGTCAACATCTCCTTACAATTTCTCTGGATGTAATTGACGTATTGCGATGCAAATACCGCCATTTTTTCGTGATTTTTCATGTAACTGATTGCGTAAGAAACAATACGTGCTGCCCATATATACACTGTGAGTTTTTCCATCTTGTAAAAACTCTAGGGATTGATCGATGAGAGGATACGGAACAAGAAAGGACTAACGAACTTACGTCCGAAAATATGTGGTTTCCAGTCTAGAGACCATTTATTCAGTCATACATTTCACAGAGAGTGTGGTCTGTTACGCGCTGTACCATGCAGTCACAGTTACAGTATGTGTTCAAAATGGTTTCCATGTGCCTCAACACATGCGTGCACGCTCCGTAGCATGTTCTATCTCACACATTCACATCGGCCAGGCTGCATTAAAAAAGTTTCAAACCCTCGGGCATGGGTGTGCGTGTTGTTCTTATCATAAGTTACTTTAAGTTAGTTTAAGTAGTGTGTAAGTCTAGGGACCAATGACCTAAGCAGTTTGGTCCCTTAGAAATTCACACACATTTGAACATTTGAACAGTGTCAAAGGCAATATGAATGCTCTGCCCCAGCGCCTTCACGTCTGAAATGGGCTCTGCATGTATGACACTTTTGAGATGGTCTCATTACCAGAAATCACAAGGGTTGAAATCTGGCGAACGAGCAGGCCACGCAACTGCAACTGGACCCACTCTTCTGATCCGTCGACCAGGGAAGACACGATTGAGATGTGTCCGGAAGTTAACGGCGAAGTGGGCTGGAGCACCTTCACGTAGCAGCCACATCATCCTTCAAATGGTCCAGCAGGGGGGCAAAGTTCACCCGCCAGATAGGCGTAGTTCCTGCCTGTTAGGTGAAGTGGAAGATAGACTTGTCCCAAAATACGGTCGCCAGTTAACCCGGCCCACACATTCCGACTGCACCGATGCTATTGATTCGCTGTCACCATACCATGGGGGCTCTGCATACTATACCACAGATGGCTGTTATGAAAGTTGAAGATACCGATCTGTGTAAGGGTTGCCACATCTGTGAATCGGATGGATGACATAAATCCCGAGCCGCGCGGGATTAACCGAGCGGTTTAAGGCGCTGCAGTCATGCACTGTGCGGCTGGTCCCGGCGGAGGTTCGAGTCCTCCTTCGGGCATGGGTTTGTGTGTTTGTCCTTAGGATGCTTTAGGTTAAGTAGTGTGTAAGCTTAGGGACTGATGACCGTAGCAGTTAAGTCCCATAAGATTTCACACACATTTTTGAACACAAATCTTGGAGTCGTGATTGCCTGGTGAAGAAACCAGTGACAAAACTGCTCCCGATGTGGAAAATCCATCGCTAGTAAGCCCGGCGCTAGCTGTAACTAATAAGGGTAGTACATCTACATGTACATACATACTCCGCAATCCACCATACGGTGTGTGGCGGAGGGTACCTCGTACCACAACTGGTATCTTCTCTCCCTGTTCCACTCCCAAACAGAACGAGGGAAAAATGACTGCCTATATGCCTCTGTACGAGCCCTAATCTCTCTTATCTTATCTTTGTGGTCTTTCCGCGAAATGTAAGTTGGCGGCAGTAAAATTGTATTGCAGTCAGCCTCAAATGTTGGTTCTCTAAATTTCCTCAGTAGCGATTCACGAAAAGAGCGCCTCCTTTCCTCTAGAGACCCCCACCCGAGTACCTGAAGCATTTCCGTAACACTCGCGTGATGATCGAACCTACCAGTAACAAATCTAGCAGCCCAACTCTGAATTGCTTCTATATCCTCTCTCAATCCGACCTGATAGGGATCCCAAACGCTCGAGCTGTACTCAAGAATAGGTCGTGTTAGTGTTTTATAAGCGGTCTCCTTTACAGATGAACCACATCTTCCCAAAATTCTACCAGTGAACCGAAGACGATTATCCACCTTCCCCACAACTGCCATTACATGCTTGTCCCACTTCATATCGCTCTGCAATGTTACGCCCAAATATTTAATCGACGTGACTGTGTCAAGCGCTACACTATTAATGGAGTATTCAAACATTACGGGATTCTTTTTCTTATTCATCTGCATTAATTTACATTTATCTATATTTATAGTTAGCGGCCATTCATTACACCAACCACAAATCCTGTCCAAGTCATCTTGTATCCTCCTACAGTCACTCAACGACGACACCTTCCCGTACACCACAGCATCATCAGCAAACAGCCGCACATTGCTATCCATCCTATCCAAAAGATCATTTATGTAGATAGAAAACAACAGCAGACCTACCACACTTCCATGGGGCACTCCAGATGATACCCCCACCTTCGATGAACACTCACCATCGAGGACAACGTACTGGTTTCTATTACTTAAGAAGTTTTTGAGCCACTCACATATTTGGGAACCAATCCCATATGCTCGTACCTTAGTTAGGAGTCTACAGTGGGGCACCGAGTCAAACGCTTTCCGGAAGTCAAAGAATATGACATCCATCTGATACCCTTAATTCATGGTTCCCAAGATATCATGTTAAAAAAGGGCGAGTTGCGTTTCGCAGGAGCGATGCTTACTAAAGCCGTGCTAATGCATGGACAGCAACTTCTCTGTCTCAAGGAAATTTATTATATTCGAATAAGAATATGTTCGAGAATCCAGCAACAAACCGATGTTAAGGATATTGGCCTGTAATTTTGAGGATCCGTCCTTCTACCCTTCTTATATACAGGCGTCAGCTGCGGTTTTTTTCCAGTCACTCGGGAATTTACGTTGGGCGAGAGGTTCGCGACAAACGCAAGGTAAGTAAGGAGCCAATGCAGTAGAGTAGTCTCTGTAAAACCGAATTGGAATCCCATCAGGACCTGGCGATTTATTTATTTTCAACCCATTCAGCTGCTTCACAACAGTTGTCTGGATAATGTTCCATACGGTCGTCTGGCTTACCCTCTACTGGCGGGCCAACTGCCTGGTACAAACTCGGCGGTCGCCTTCCACAGTTTTAATCACAATTTACACCATACCTGGTGTCCGATTTTGCAGAAAAATTCGGGCAGTGGACAGTGCGATACCTCACTTACTGGCAATACAAAAATGTTTCTCGCAAAATTTCGTCCTGCTTCTATTTTGGGCACTATATGGACGATAAAGTTTGGCAATGTAGAGTGAAAATTTCATTCTAGAAGCATCCCTTAGGCTGTGACTAAGCCACGTCTCTGCAATATCCTTTTTTTCAGAAGTGCTAGTTCTGCAAGGTTCGCAGGAGAGCTTCTGTAAAGTTTGGAAGGTAGGAGACGAGGTACTGGCAGAAGTAAAGCTGTGAGGGCGGGGCGTGAGTCGTGCTTGGGTAGCTGAGTGGTAGAGAACCTTCCCGCGAAAGGCAAAGGTCCCGAGTTCGAGTCTCGGTCCGGCACACAGTTTTAATCTGGCAGGAAGTTTGGACTCAGATTGTTTACGAGTGTGTAGCTGTACAACATATGCTGGTGTGGATACTTGTGCATTTTTGCACGACATTTCGACTGGTACATCTCCTACATAACTACAGAGGGCCTGATAATGGCTTGATGGAATACCGAAACCTGTGATCTCTGGAATGAATTAGAGATGAAAATAAAGTTTTAGTTTTCTGTATTGCTGGTTATGCTATACCCGCTAGGTTAAGGTTACAGTGGGTGGGTAAGGGGTACACCGATGACCCATTTGCCAACAGCACTTTCCTCTAATGCGTACATTCAGACTCGAGTCGTGATCTTCAAAACATCTTCCACCTGCCGCGTATGTTTCAGAAGAATTTTACAAATACACAGTGGGTACACCTTTCCGTACAGGGTGATACGTATCTCTAGGCTTGCAGAAGATCATCGTGTGACAAAAACAAGACATGCAGAAAATAGAAACATTGTGGTGGATAGAGTGTCTCTCCAAGTTTTACCTCCATTACAGGCTCTCTGTATGTGCACCGTTACTGATTCGTAAAACTCAGTATGTGCATGGAAATCACTGGCGCCGTAGCTGCCCAATTTGGAACTCTGTTTACTGGGTGGCTTATGCAGTTTCGTCACGGTGCGTATTACTAATCTGAACCTGAAGAGATGCTCCATCCACAACTTTTTGTTTATTTTCTATACGTCGCGTAATTCTCATGTACACTACTGGCCATTAAAATTGCTACACCACGAAGATGACGTGCTACAAACGCGAAATTTAACCGACAGGAAGAAGATGCTGTGATATGCAAATGATTAGCGTTTCAGAGCATTCACACCAAAGTTGGCGCCTGTGGTGAGACCTACAACGTGCTGACATGAGGAAAGTATCCAACCGAGTTCTCATACACAAACAGCAGTTGACCGGCGTTTCCTGGTGAAATGTTGTAGTGATGCCTCGTGTAAGGAGGAGAATTGCCTACCATCACGTTTCCGACTTAGGTAAAGGTCGGATTGTGGCCTATCGCGATTGCGGTTTATCGTATCGCGACATTGCTGCTCGCGTTGGTCGAGATCCAATCACTGTTAGCACAATATGGAATCGGTGGGTTCAGGAGGGTAATACGGAACGCCGTTCTGGATCCCTACGCCTCGTATCACTAGCAGTCGAGATGACAGGCATCTAGTCCGCATGGCTGTAGTGGATGGTGCAGCCACGTCTCGATCCCTGAGTCAACAGATGGGGACGTTTGCAAGACAACAACCATCTGCACGAACAGTTCGAGGACGTTGGCAGCAGCATCCACTATCAGCTCGGAGACCATGGCTGCGATTACCCTTCACGCTGCATCACAGAGAGGAGCGCCTGCGATGGTGTACTCAACGACGAACCTGTGTGCACGAATGGCAAAACGTAATTTTTTCGGATGAATCCAGGTTCAGTTTACAGTATCATGATGGTCGCATACGTGTTTGGGGACATCGCGGTGAACGCACATTGGAAGCGTGTATTCGTCATAGCCATACTGGCGTATCACCCGGCGTGATGGTATGGGGTGCCATTGGTTACATTTCTCGGTCACCTCTTGTTCGCATTGACGGCTCTTTGAACAGTGGACGTTACATTTCAGATGTGTTACGACCCATAGCTCTACCCTTCATTCGATCTCAGCGAAACTCTGAATTTCAGCAGGATAATGCACGACCGCATGTTGAAGGTTCGGTACTGGCATTTCTCAATACAGTACACGTTCGACTGCTGCCCTGGCCAGCACATTCTTCAGATCTCTCACCAATTGGAAATGTCTGGTCAATGGTGGCCGAGCAACTAGCACGTCACAATACGCCAGTCACTACTCTTGATGAAGTGTGGTATCGTGTTGAAGCTGCATGGGCAGCTGTACGTGTAGACGCCATCCAAGCTCTGTTTGACTCAATGCCCAGGCGTATGAAGGCCGTTATTACGGCCAGAGGTGGTTGCTCTGGGTACTGATTTCTCAGGATCTATGCACTCAAATTGCGTGAAAATGTAATCACGTGTCAGTTCTAGTATAATATATTTGTCCAATTAATCCCCGTTTATCATCTGCATTTCTTCTTGGTGTAGCAATTTTAATGGCCAGTTATGCAGCTGCCTTCTGAAATCCGGGGGGTTCTAAAGCGTAACCCTGAACGGACTGTTTGTCACTGTGCAGACGGCAGTGAGCGACTTACTTGAAGTAGAGGAAGATGCAGACGGCGACGGAGAGGGCGACGAGCGACAGCGTGTAACCGGCGTAGTAGAGCGCTGTCGCCACCTCGACGCGGTCCGCGGCCGGCAGCTGGCTGAGGTCGCGGCACAGCGAGTAGTTGCTGTAGCCGTCCCACGTGCCGTTCGCGTGACACCACCGCGACGCGTTCTCTGCAACAGCGGCGACCACCAGCCGCGCTGTAACACTGACAGCACTGACGAGAGCAGCTGTCTCGAAAGTAATCGCAAGACGGTCCATGAAATTCGACCCTATTCATATATGCAAAGATCTGCAAAACCTAACCAAGAGACAGATATACAGGGTGAAAAGTATTTAAATCGACATATTCTGGGAGGTTGTAGGAGACATCAAAACAAATATTTTTACCGAATGTCATTTTTTCCTATGAGGATTGTTTAAACCTGTGGTAGCCGTATTACGCTCTTCAGTTGTTATAGGTGGTATTATGATCTTCAGTTGTTAGAGGGCTATTACGCTCTTCAGTTGTAGGCAACTGCTGTCCACCAGTGTAGTAGTGCATTGTCTCTGTTTGCTAATGGAGCGATACACCTGGAGTGAGTACACTGATATGGGTGGTGCGTACTACGTAGCGCACCACAACGGACGAGCTGCACAGCGGGTTTATCAACAACAATATCCTAATCGCCGTATCCCGCATCATACGACCTTTGCTGCTGTGACCATGAGACCGGGTCACTTTGCAGATTACCGGGACAGGGACGCCGACGCATGGTAAGAACGCTGCAAGTTCAGGAAGCTGTGTCTCAGCATGTGGAGCGGGATCCTTCAATCAGCACTCGTGAAATTGCACGTAAGATGGGGACGAATCAGACGAATGTAAAAACAGTCCTTCGAGAGCAATTGTTACGTCCATTTCACTTACAGCGTGTCCACAACCTGGAACCAGTTGATTATCCACCCAGAGCACAGTTTTCGCAGTGGTATCTGGAACAGTGTGAAATGTGTCCTACATTTCCATCCTCTGTGTTGTTTACCGATGAAGCAACGTTCGGGGGTGATGGAGTCTTCAAAATGTACAATTCGCATGTTTGGAGTGAGGGTAATCCACATGCCGGAGTTACTAGCGCTCACCAAGTGCGGTTCTTGGTTAATATGTGGGTCGGTGTTGTTGGGGACATTTTAATTGGGTCGTATCTGCTACCTACTTGTTGTCTCTTGGTCATAAAAAAATAGAAAAGTGTTTGCTGGTTTAATTAATTTGCCGCCAGAGAAATCTTCCTCTACCGGTTTAAATTCTCCTCATAGGAAAAAATATCTTTAGGGAAAAATATTTGTTTTGATGTCTCCTACAACCTCCCACAGTTTGTCGGTTTAAATACTTTTCACCCTGTGGTAGCCTAACATATTAACTACTCGTTGGAAATGGATGAAAGTGCGGGAAGATGTTGCCAGAGGCAACTCGCGTACACGTGACATGAGCACAGCGTAAATATCCCGCCAAACGGGGTTGGACCCTCAACACGAGGAAGCTGAACGAACGGGGAAAGGACAGGGTGCCAAAACAGTGAGCTGTTGCGGTGCACTGTAGTGGTGTTCTTCGTTACAATATAGCCCGGGACAACAGGAGGGTGACTTCATACGAGCGAGAGCCGTTGGAAACCTGAGAGGAGGACGAAGTGTAGCAATTGTAGCCCAAGAGTTCGGTTTTGTTCACAGCAGTGTTACACATTCATGGGGAGCGTTTCGAACTGCAGGTTCTTCTGCATGAGGGAGGGGAGGCGGTCGATCACGGTCAATTACGCCAGCAGATGACCGCTACGTTGTGCATCTGGCAGGGAGTCCAGAAGGAATCCACGTCAAACAGCAGATGCAATTGCATTGACATTTAACAGGACTATAAGGCACGATATCTCCCGTTCCACAGTGGCGCGGCAACTGCATCGGGGTGGCCTCTTGGCACGACGACCAGTGCGTAGTGTCGATCAGTGGGGACGGGGATCGCATGTTCTTTTCCGATGAGAGCAGATTCGGTCTGAGTAGTGATTCTGGACGTACCATCATATGCCGCCAAGTGAGAGTACAAACCCAGGATCGCTTTGGCGGTCCAGCTGTTATGATTTGGGGAGGCATAACGTCCGAAAGAACAGATACCATCTTAGTATATATATATATAGTTAAGGCTCACCGGCCACTTGTCCGCCCCAGTAGCTGAGTGGTCAGCGTGACGGATTGCCGTCCTCTGGGCCCGGGTTCGATTCCCGGCTGGGTCGGAGATTTTCTCCGCTCAGGGACTGGGTGTTGTGTTGTGTTCATCATCATTTCATCCCCATCCGGTGTGCAGGTCGCCCAATGTGGCGCCGAATGTAATAAGACCTGCGATATGGCGGCCGGACCTGCCCCGCGCCGCGAGGGGCCTCCCGGCCAATGACGCCAAACGCTCATCATCATCATCACCGGCCACTTGACCATCTTCTTCTTCTGTGAGGATGTACAAACAGTGCCCGAACTATTACGGGAATCGGCAACGCGCCGCGAGTAATAGGTATAATGGGCGGGGGCACTACGAATGTAGTGTGGGACAATACGTTGAGAATGTGGGGTTTCGCGGGAGGCATGCCAGAGATAAATCCCTGCGGTCGCACTATCCTCTGCGTCCTCGGTGGCTCAGATGGATAGAGCGTCTGCCATGTAAGCAGGAGATCCCTGGTTTAAGTCCCGGTCAGGGCACACATTTTCATCTGTTTCCGTTGACGTATATCAACGCCTGCAAGCAGCTAAGGATTCATTTCATAGTAATTTCACTATACTCCTTCCCCATGAGCGTCTCTGCAGGAGTGCATTCAGCTGTCACTTCATTTTAATGGATGACAGCGTGCAACTTCATCGAACAGCGGAGGATATAAGGCGAAAGACTGGACCACCCGTTCCCTCCAACACGTGTGGGATGCGATGGGGAACGTACCGCAGCATATCCACATGAAACAACGATCATCCGTCCGGCCCCGGTAGCTGAGTGGCCGCCGGCACGGTAGCTCAGTGTGTTCGTTCAGAGGGTTAGCTACCCTCTGTAATAAAAAACTGAGTTAATCGATCAATGACGAACATAAAACGGGTGTCTTACGACGTCCGCCCAGAGCAGAGGCAACGAACGAAAACTAAAAAAAAAAAAAAAAGAAAAGTGGTCAGCGTGACAAAATGTCAGTCCTAAGGGTCTGGGTTCGATTCCCGGCAGGGTCGGAGATTTTCTTCGCTCAGGGACTGGGTGTTGTGTTGTCCTACTCATCATCATTTCATCCCCATCGACCACGCAAGTCGCCGAAGTGGCGTCAAATCGAATGACTTGCACCCGGCGAACGGTCTACCTGACTGGAGGCCCTAGTCTCACGACATTTACATCTAACGATCATCCATCAGATGACAACAGCGCTGGTGGAGGAATGGAACGTCCTATCGCAAGAAGTATTTGCCAAAGTTGTGGCCAGCACGGAAGCACGTTACAGAGCACTGCATTGCCGTCTTTGGTCATCTGTCTGACACACAAACTTTTGAGAAACATGTCCCTCCTTTTATAATGTTCAGGGGGCCATCATAGATCGCCGTAACTTGTGTAATTATTATGTTCGAGTAAAAGTATAATTTACTTTAATCTCAGTACGCATTTCTTTCAAATATTCAATTTCTTATAGCAGCTTTGTGGACGGCCCCGTTTTTTCGAGCTATGTTGCTTGGTAGTGAAACATAATGTGAAAGCCACATCCACGCTTCAGTTTTGCACGCAATTGTATACAGTGCTTGCTGCCAACCTCACCTGTCATTATTGCATGCGATGAGTATCTTCGTTGAGTATATCGATACTTTTAAACCAATAAAAAGTGATTCTTAGCGCAGCGTTTTAGAAGTGCCTTTCTTCACATTTAGGAAATACCTGTCAAGTTCACAGACAGGGTGAGATTACTAGTCACTCGAAGTTCATCCAACGAAGCAACATCCTCACACGGATGCTACTTACGCTTCACAAGGTGAAACCGTTACTGCCAGGTCAGTGTGTGCAGGGTATAAGCAGATAATAGTGTTTCTTGCCTGATATGTTATAATTTTCAATACATTCAACGTGCAATATTTTGTATCAACTAATAAACCTTATTGTTATTGTTTGCCGCACATGGCTATCTCAGATAATGTGCATTCCACAGTCACTAATTACTCAGGACTGATTTTTGTCAAGCCTACTCCAAAACTCAAACACTTTTAACGTAACCAACTGGGGATTGGTATGAGCGAAGTTGACAACCTCGTCGTCTTTCGAGAATAGATATTTTTCATAACAGCTATAATCCCTAAGAGAGGTAATAGGTTCAAACAATTACAGATTGAAGCTTAAGATCCCCTTGTGCTTAACTTGCATGATTTTTGCTGCAGTGTTGCGATGAAAGCCGAAGATCTTGTTCTTACCGAAACTGGCAAGACACCTGTCATGGCTATAGCACTTAAAGTTTATCTTTGAAAATTCATCTGTTAATGTGCAACGAGTTGAGTATAGTTAAAACACAGGGCGTTCAAAAATTAATGCTTCTATTAAGAGAAAATAGTGTTGAATTTTTTCGACTTCAAGCAAATGCTAAAGGCAGACTACGTCTGAAAAAAAAAAAAAACCAACATTCAAAGACAAAGTGTTTTAATAGGATCACATGTAACGACGATGTTCAGTGGTAAGAAAGAACACATAACTGAGTAAGAACATTTAAAATAAGAAACTTGTGTGCAGTGTCCAGTATCTGATGACGCCTAAGTTAATCTTCCACCAGAAGACTGGATAAGGTGTTGCAAATGTGACAAACGGTGGTAATTTCATTGCTCAGTCTCTAAAGGAGGAAATTTTGTCTGACTTTTGTCAATGAAAATCATTGATCCAGAATTTGATAATTTGCAATACAGTAATCATTGCCTTAAATATTGTTCAGTAAGTAATATCTAGCACTGTTCAGTTAATTAATGTACTGTCTCATACTTTATGTGGATAAAAATGAATTCAACTTTCATCAGTACTTGGACTCAGTACTTGGGAAAGATGCCACTTTTGTATTAGCTCTAAAATTGGTAAAACAATTGTGATCATATTAAGATAAAAAATTTAGTCAAATAAGTACAATACATTACAAGGAAATTGAAGGTGGAAAGGGCAATAAGGAAAGGAAAAGGAATATTGATGTCAGCTACATCAGGACTTAATACTCAATCAGCGGCAACGTGTGAAAGTGTGAGCCTGACCGGGACTGGAGCTCAGAATTTCCTGCTTGTAGGAAGTTGAGTTAACCTCGGTGCCATCCACACACAGTGTTTATCGCAACTGCGCGGACTGTCTCAGCACGCCTCTTGGCCAACCCACCCTCACACCTGGCACCACCTGTCTGCAGACCCTGTCAATGGCCTCCATGCTCGCTACGTAAAGATTCCCATAAGGTCAGACACAATTGTGCATTCGCACTGAAGAAGGTTGGTTCGTCGCCCATCGAGGCGGATAAATTATATGAATGCGTAGTGTCTTTTCTTTCGGATGTTTCAGAAGGAACAGACACCACGCATTCATATAACGTACAATGCTATAACAGATAGTGCTGTTAATACATGCAAAGAGAGAACGACCACGAAAATTTAATTTACTGAACATAGTTGACCACTTTCATCCTCAGCTTTCCCTGCTAACCCGTACGTAGACACATAGTACACTGTGTGTCGTCCGCTAGCTAAGGCTGACTACGTTGAATGCACCGAGAAACCAGTCGGTACCTGCAGCCGCTTTAGACTTCAATAAATACGTCTGTAACCGGCCCGAGAGTCTTATTGGAGGAAGCATTTAGTCATGATAGTGTGCAATAGGGCCGCTGACGACCCAGAAAAGTACACTCATGTAAAACGGAGCAAGGGGAGGTTAGGTGCCCATCTCCCTTTCTCACCAGCGCAGACAAAATAGTAATCACTATCGCAAACCGAACCCGCACACTGCACAGATGCGCGGACAGACGTGTCAGTTCAGTATCAGTTCCAAGGAAGCCACACCATGAGATGGGTACTGCCTAGTACCAAGTCGGTCCAGAGACATTTGTCGTGAAATCTTGAAATTGCTGGGTGCTTCAAAAAGATTCATCCAATTTCAGATAACTTTATCTATCGAATGAATGGAAGGTGTTAATTTATTCAATTTACTGCAAAAATATAATTTTTTTTTTTAAGGATGAGGTCCTTAGACGTAGACATTCACTAACGACCCCCGATTCCTACGCCTTTAAAAGAGTATCTAGTACCGTGAGTTCAGCCGCCTTAGAGATCCGTGGCGCACTGCGAGAAGATACGTAGGCTTCTTACACGTAAGGAGAACCTGTACCGCACTTTCGACGAAGACGACGCGGCGCAGTTGTCACTCAGTTGTACCTGTTGCAACAGGAACGGTTAAACACCTTTTGTTGCTGTGTTACAATTACACAAAGCGGCCAGTTACGAATGTAAACAGAGAGTTTTATGGTTCAAATGGCTCTGAGCACTATGGGACTTATCTTCCAAGGTCATCAGTCCCCTAGAACTTAGAACTACTCAAACCTAACTAACCTAAGGACATCACAAACACCCATGCCCGAGGCAGGATTCGAACCTGCGACCGCAGCGGTCGCGTGGTTCCAGACTGTAGTGCCTAGAACCGCTCGGCCACGCCGGCCGGCCTTCCAGTCGTCTCGGAAAGGATGAATACAGGTCTCGTGACGTTCTCAAGGGAATCATACCGTTTTTCTCGCACGTTAGGATAATGACGATGGAGGTGGATAGTGATCAGACTCCCTTCTCTCCAAAGTACGCCATATAGGCTTAATAATATTGGGGTCTTCTGACTGTATTGGCGTGAGGAGATACGACAACGCATCTTGCTCACAAATCTAATGCTGCACAGTGCAGACTGTGTGAACTGGGGCCGTGTCGTCTTGGAACACAGCATCACTATTGGGGAACAAACATTTTACCATTGGTAGAATCCGATCAGCCATAAGGGTCACACAATCCACGGCAGTAGTGCCATCTTACAGACTAACCATGGGGCCCATGGAGCCCCACAATAAGGCTGCAGAAATCATCACCGAACCCCATCACGTTTCACTGCTGGAACGTAAACTTAACCTGAAGTTGGAAACACAGTAAAACAAGCCTCATTCTATCAAGTGACATTCTTCCATTGCCCCATAGTCAAGGTATCACGGCTTTGGCACCACGTGTTCCTGTTATGGGTATTTTCATCACTGATGAGCTGGCCGAGTGGTTCTTGGCGCTATAGTCTGGAACCGCGCGACCGCTACGGTCGCAGGTTCGAATCCTGCCTCGAGCATGGATGTGTGTGATGTCCTTAGGTTAGTCAGGTTTAGGTACTTCTAAGTTCTAGGGGACTGATGACCACAGCAGTTAAGTCCCATAGTGCTCAGAGTCATTTGTACCATTTTTGAACTGATGAGCTGATTCGGAATTCCAGATCCTTGTTTACGGAGCTTCTTTCGTGTTGTTTTAGTGCTGACAGTCACGCGAATGTGACATTCAGTTCTGTAGTGACTTTTGTAGATGTCACCCACTTCTTTTTCGTCACCATTCGTCCTTCGGCATCACTCAACACAAACCTTTCTTCCGCGGTTTGACTTCGCGGAATATGTTTTCCCGCTTTCACTGTGTGCGGTATAAATCTTCGATGTGGTGTCTCTTGAAACACCAAACACTGCTTCTTGGTTGCAGAGGCACCTGACATATGGGCACCGACACAATATCCACGTTCTAATTTAGTTCAGAGATAAAGCACTCACAACTACACAGAACACTGTTCTCACCGCGGCTGGCACCTGCAACGTAATGAGGACACCGAATAAGCGATTATAGTCGTCAAATGAAACAGTCCAACCTGCAGGCTTCGCTAACATCATCATACATGTTCAAGCATACTTTTTAAGTAATGTTTTCATATTTTTGTTCAGCCTTTGCAGAAGATTGATGAATTTTAAATACCCAATATTTTGCCGTGCGCCACTATTCTCCTTGCAAGTGAAAATATCGGTCTGAATGTCGTAACATTCCATCTTCTTAGTTTAGTGATCAGAGTGTCTCACTGCAATGCGCGGGACTCGAATTTAATTCCTTGTACTCCCAGGGACTTTTCCTTGAGTGCTCTAAGTGTCGTGATGCCAGTTCAGGAGCTACTTGAACGAGACGTAGCGCGTCCAAGATCAAGAAAGCCAGAAACTCCCGGGTGTGCATTGTTCTGACCACACGAGTCTTCATACCGCATCCAATGACGCCTTTGGCTGGAGATAACACGGTTGTCGGTGGTGCCGTCTCCCCCATCATGGACAGAACGCAGAGCCTTAACTCGTGATGATTTTCCTGTGGATATTCTAGAAACGTGAGTACAGGAAGTAATCGCTTATCTGCGGAGCTAGCTGCCTGACAGTATAATAATATTTACAGATTTCAAGTGAACTACACTCTGTAAGTTACATACAGGGCAAAGAAAAATTCGTACACTGGGACTTCGCAGCGCGATTCCTCGCATACTGATGATACAAAAATGTCTTTCACAAGACTTTGTCCTTCGCATATTTCCGGCAGTAGATGGACGTGCCAGATTGGCATTTTGGCAATACTTTAATAGCATTTCGGGTTAAAACGCAGGAGGTCGAGGGTTCAGTTCATGATCGAGACGCAATTGTTTTTATTTGCCAGTTCAATTCAGCCATATAATACTGTGCTATTCGTTGTTTCTTAAGCCATGTACATAGTACAGTGTATTTTTACGGTTAATTTGACAAAAAGGTGGTTAGACAAGTCAGAGACAGAAAGCTGAAACAAATGAGTTGTCAAAGGACAGAATAGCTGCAGGAATAATATCAGTTTCGAGGTGTTAAAGATGACTGCACAGTTAAATAAATGCCCGAGGCAGAATTCGAACGTGCGGCCGTAGTGGTCACGCGGTTCCAGACTGTAGCGCCTAGAACCGCTCGGCCACCCCGGCCGGCGAGGCGAAATAACTGGACCTCCAGTCCGAGCCATTTCCCTGGAATATTCTGCCTAAACGCCGTCGCACATCAGTTTCGAAGTGTGGAGGTGCACCATCATGTTCGAACCGTAACCTCTGACGAACCTGAAGCAGAACATCTTCCATAGAGTGAGGCAAATAGTTTGAGAGGAATGGATGATACCTTCGTGCTGTCAGACGGTCAAGCAATTAGTGAGAACCCAAACTCCTTTCTTCCAATATTCCGTAAGATACGTTGATACCAAAGCAAACTTGATATCCACCGTCGTGGGTGACGTGTGGGTCAACATCAAACCAATGGTGGACATTGCGCATATTGAAGACACCCTCACGAGAGAACACTGCTTCATCCGACCATATTATAGTGTTAATGGAGTCGTTGTTGGAACCATTCACAGAACTGCATCCGTAATCGGCGGTCTGCAGCTGCAGGTGTTAGGTAAATGAATAATAATAGGTGTGCATTCACTGCTAGTGCAGCTTATCAGCCGGGCGGAGTGGCCGAGCGGTTCTAGACGCTTCTGTGCGGAACCACGCGGCTGCTACGGTCGCAGGCTCGAATCCTGCCTCGGGCATGGGTGTGTGTGATGTCCTTAGGTTAGCTAGATTTAAGTAGTTCTAAGTTCTAGGGGACTGATGACCTCAGCAGTTAAGTCCCATAGTGCTCAGAGCCATTTGAACCTTTTTTTTTTTTTTGCAGCACATCAACGATGGTGCGTTGCGAACACGCAGCTGCCTTGCTATGCTACGTGTGCTGCGCTGGATTCTTGGTGTATGAACTCCAGAACAGCTTCGCCAGTAGCTGGAGTACGGCGAGTCTGTGGACGACGAAATAGATTTTTTTCTCTAGATGACGTCTACCAGGGTATCTAGTAGCATGTTCAAGAGTGGCAATAACAGCCCAGATATTACAGTTATTAGATGCACAAAGGACCAGAAGAATATCCACATGTTCATCGTTTGTGGATGCCATACGTGTGATACGCTGTTTTAGAATAGTACATGAAGAAAATACGATACGTTCACAAATGTACGTGGATTGTCACGGGTGAGTTAAGCAGCTAATCCCCGTCTGGCAAACTGCGCATACAATTTTTTGTTTTTTCGTGTGACTAGGGCCTCCCGTCGGGTAGACCGTTCGCCGGGTGCAAGTCTTTCGATTTGACACCACTTCGGCGACTTGTACGTCGATGGGGATGAAATGATGATGATTAGAACAACACGACGCCCAGTCCCTGAGCGGAGAAAATCTCCGACCCAGCCGGGAATCGAACCCGATGCTTAGGATTGACATTCTGACGCACTGACCACTCAGCTACCGGGGCCGGACTGCGCATACAATATGGACATGTCACTAGTAGCAGGGTGCTGTTCCAGCTAATGCGCATCACCTCTCTGACAGCTTTTTTTCTCTTATATTCATTCCGATACTGCTAACTGTGAAATGTTCGTTTTCGAATTACGCTGTTTCCCTAGCGTTAATGGACGTGATGTTTCCACATTTCCATCGACGATAATACTAGTAATAATAATAATAATAATAATAATAATAGTAACGCATGGCGATAAAAAACAGCATGCGCTTATGAGACCCAATGCTGAAAGGCATAATTAGTGGTTCCATGGTGGTAATATATACAAAAGTTATTTGAAATTGTAAGGCCCTCATTAAATGTAATGGACGGAAACGTAGGAAGAATAATAGCTGATTCTAATCGACGGGACCATGGGGAGACGGTACACAGAAAACAGGTTTGTAATCTAGTAGATGCAGTGGTGCGAAACAGTTCGCGTCCGCGACGTGTAAAAGGCTTCTATGAAAGCTGAGCAATGAAAACGATTCTACTTCCATTTCTGTTTTAAAAGCACGTAAGGGCAAATGTTTTGTAGAAGACCCATTATAATCCCTGTATGAAGATTAATACGCTAGTTATCGTACCACACAGACATTTACCAAATAAAAATGAGTATGCTTCCATCAAACTCCAGCCCTCGATCTGCTACACGCTAACTCTAAACGCAGTCGACTGCACCAACTGCACAACGCTACTCGTTTATGCTTAGGGAAGTAGTTGTGGTTTGTGTCAGTACAATGTTACGAGACTGCCGACCTGAAACGTCCAATTACGGCCAGAAATATACATACGATGAAATTTTTTGAGAGATGTTTTTGTATTGCAAGTATACAAGGAATCGTGCCACGAAGTCCGAGTGCGCCGAATTCTTCTTCACCCTGTATAATTAGGGAAGTAGGTGCCTATTATAAATCGGTAGTATTCTTGTAGTGGTTCGCTAATGGACATAGTTCTTCATCTGCTTCGAAGTTTTATTGTATAAGATATTAAGAAATTCCCCTTTCATGAAAGTAAGAGGAGTCGTTGTTGTCGTCTACCACCTTTCACCCCCGCCCCTCTTCATAATCTAGTTGAGGTTCTTGGTACGCTCAAAGAAGAGGTGTCTTAGATAAATAGTGGTGCAAATTTCTGGAGGGTCACTTTTAATATGTCAACGACGTCATTCTATAATGAAATTATGAATTATATTACACGTTCAGGATTATGTGACTAAAACATGAAAATGATTGAAGCAATGTAAATACCAACAAAAGCAACATTACTGTTTGAACAGGGAAAAATACCGTCATATTCGAAGTTGACTGTAGATATTATTTATATTAATATTGCAAATTTCACCTTTGGACCATTTTCAAGTGTACTGAAAAAGCGAAAAATAATACAAAATAGAAGAACAGAGTTTACTCGTATGTACAGAACTAGATAAACATGTCATGTACGCAGCTGTATATTACAAAAATGGCGAAAATAATAATCACTTACATTTTACTTCAGCACATGACAGATTTTAAAATCCTTAGACATTTATAAACGTCATCGTCAAAAACAGGCATTTTAGCTGTAGATATACAGTAACATGATAGGAGTGTGAAGTTCTGTACGTCGCGAAAATTACACGAAATGATACCAATGTTACGTAAATCAATACAAATTGGTGTTCTAGCACACTGATTACATATAAACTAAGGCCGTTTTCGCGAAAATGCATTCACAAGTCAATGCTGCTTGTACATAAATTAGAGACAGTACTGATAAAATCAATTAATTTGCAAGAGCAGAGGTATACAGAACAGTATGTGGCACATGCACAAAATGTTATATTGGACAAACTGGCTGGGCGATGAGTGACAGGTTTAAAAAACGTATCAGGCAGTACCTCTGCGTTCAGTAAGCATTTAGATAAAAATAAACATATTGTGAGCAAAATAGATTCAGCCCACACAATACTGAATACTGTGCCTTGAAATAGAATAAAGAACATTCTCGAAGAGATAGAAATTTATAGTTTACTTGATGATGAAATTGATTTAAGATACAAAAGATTTTTAGGTAATTTCCGCTCCGTTTTATGTGGAAATGACAGAGAGTAACATAACATAAGGACTCATTACCTTTCCCATCTGATGTGGGTTTATTGCCCTAACATTTTGTTCAGAAATGTGTCTACTTAGGTTTTGTGTGGTAACATGGAAGAATCATATGCGTTACCACTTTTTATTTTCATCTTTATTTCATTTATTTTTAGAAATGCGAAAGTGATGCATTTGATCAGCTCTTCATAAATGCTACGTAATATGTTCCTGATGTTTTCTATTGTACTGCAAGTTTTATTCATGACAACAAGGGAGGATGATGTGCACTCCCATACACTTTAGTTTTGTTATTTAATTTTATTCTCTATATTTCAATTTATGTTGAGAATATGTTTTGTCAAATCTAATCTTTTTCTGCAGTGCATCGTATTATTGCATTGTTACTTTTTTACATTTTTTATTGAAAGTACTTTAAACACTTTGAAATTTATTATTATACGGTTATATATATCTACATTGCCCATATTAAGGCATATATTTTCCATATAGCGTCTTGTGATGTGGAGTCCAGCTCTGTTGTGCTGCACTGTTGGCTGTGTCATTGGGGCACATTTTGAGCCTTCTGTGTTTCCTTCATCACCTGGAATGCATACTCAAACGAAGTAACGTGTGTGACTTTTCATGTTTTCCCGACAGATCTGTTGCAAATACCACACACTTCCCGGGTTTGCCACCTGATCGTATTGTGCGTCTTCCAGCAATGACAGCAGCAGCAACCACCACCCGATGATGTCGAGCTGTTGCATCGATGAAATATTGTGTGAGCTTTACAATCCGATCCGGCGGCAAACACGAGAAGTGTATTTGCAAACTAATATGCAATCTTACCAATGCCAGCGTGAGAGCTTTAGAACAGGCAACGCATGTATGTTTGCGGTAATATGCTATAAATAATTTTCGTGTCCTGTTCCCTTGCACCTTACGACTATACAGTCACCTAGAAAGTTGTATGTTGCAACTGATGTAAGAACATGTCATGATATGAATTTTGTTACTGTTATCGCTGGAACGTACTATCGCTGATAAGTACACTGGTCGTATTGATTTGTGAATGTAATTTTGCGCCGTTAGACTTAGTTTACATGTAAACAGTGGGCTATAACATCGATTTGTAATGATTTGCGTAAGTGATGTCAACTTTGGTAACATTTCATATAATTTACATCATTTCAAGGCGTACAGAGCTTCACACTCGTATGATGTTACTGTATATCTACAATGAAAGTGCCTATTTTTGATGATGAAATGTATACATGTCGGACGATTAAAAAGTCTAAGATTTGTTATAAAAAATGGTATGTGATGTACTAATTTCAACATTTTTGAAATGTGCAACTGTCTACATGAGACGTTTGTGTAGTTCTTTACGTACTAGTGGACTCTGTGCATCAACTTTGTATTTTTTTAGCTTTTTCAGTACCACTTGTAAATGGCCCAAAGGCCGACATTGCAAAGTGAAATAAATAATTAAAAAAATGATTCAAATGGATCTGAGCACTATGGGATTTAACATCTGAGGTCATCAGTCCCCTAGAACCTAGAACTACTTAAACTTAACTAACCTAAGGACATCACACGCATCCATGCCCGAGGCAGGATTCGAACCTGCGACCGTAGTGGTCGCGCGGTTCCAGACTGAAGCACCTAGTACGTTCGGCCACACCGGCCGGCCGAAATAAATAATTCCTACAGTTAGTGGCGAACATGATGTCGTTTAAAAAAATTCTACATGACTGTTAATCCCGACCATGAGGAACTGAAAATAATATAAAAAAAGAAGAAAGACTTTACGAGGAGTAAATTTAGGCGATTCTTAAGAAACGGCATTATTTAGCTTTAAGACGCCAATTTATGGAAAAAAATACTCATCAGCACAAATTTACTAACACTCTAAGTTTATCCCATGAACAGTTGTACAATGTACAGCATGGTTCCAGATCAACAAGCGGTGAAGATAACTTGTAGACTTTTACGTAGGGGTGCTTTCCATTGTACAAAGTACTACATTTTACAATCTATTCGAATATGGAGCAAGGGGAAATCAAAGAGCACTTAAAAGGCCCTGCGCTCGCTTTAATAAGTAATATCGTATTCGTGATTCCTTCTGACGAGATACGTAGTACAATTATAGTATGTCCCTCAATTCTGATTTTTTACCTTTGTAGTGGGCTTTCAGGGGTTGGCACCTTCCTTAAGGCGACGACCCGTGTGGTTTTGCAGCATGTCTTTGACCGCTGTGGGCCGCCATTAACCTGTGACTGTTTGTGCTCTGTATACTTTCAGTATCCACTGATCGTCCAATTTAATATGGATCCCACACACTTGGTCAATATGATAGGATGGGTCACAACAGTGTTTTGTAACCAACTGCTTTTGTAGCTTGATGTCTTTTCCAGCATCTAACTAATAAAATCATCATACGAAGATAGCTCTAAGGTGTACAGATGGCTGGCTCTGAGCACTATGTGACTTAAGTTCTGAAGTCATCAGTCCCCTAGAACTTAGAACTACTTAAACCAAACTAACCTAAGGACAACACACACATCCATGCCCGAGGCAGGATTCGAACCTGCGACCGTAGCGGTCGCGCGGTTCCAGACTGTAGCGCCTAGAACCGCTCGCCCACCTCGGCAGGCTCTAAGGTGTACAAAATTAAATCCTCCTGTGCCTACTTCACGATATAACCGCACAAATTGTCAAAAGATGTCGTACGATCTTGTCCTGCACGGAAGATAGCACACTAGCCACCGGACAACCACGCTAACGATGACGTCGGGGCACCTATCAAACGGTACAGTGTTTGCCTGGTTGTCTCACATCCACAATGGCTGTTTACACAGTCATAGACGGTGCAATATGGCACAGATAAGACGCCTACCAGGCTCTCTGTGGTGGAGGACGATAGGAACAATGGAAGGTCAGTCGCAAACTGATGTTGCCCGATGGCTTAATGTGAATCGTTCTGTTGATTTTCGGATGTGGCGACAGTTTATAGAGATCTAAACTGTTGAACCTATATCACGAAGGCCATGGTGGGACCGACCACGTCTAACATCAGGAAGGGAGAACCGTTGCTTGGCTGTAAGGACAGGACGGTACGGTCTTAATACTGCACGGCAAACGGAATCTGACCTCGCAGCATCCACTAGACGTGTTGTAGCGAGACAAACGGTGTACAGAAGGCTTCAGAAGAGTGGCCTTTATCGTGGGAACCCTGCTGACCTCCGACTCGTTTTCACAGAAGGGAACGTCTGGTGTGGAACCGTCAACATTCCACCTCGACGGTCAAACGGTGGGCCAATGTCCTTTTCACAGATAAGTCCCGATTTGGTCTGGATAGTGATTGTCGACGGATGCGCGTCTGGAGGGAATGTGTATCACAATTTCGAGACCCAACCATTGTGGAGAAGGACTGATATTGAGGATGATCCCTAATGGTGTGGACAGGAATTATGTTGACCTCTGAGACACATCTTCATGAAACTGTGCGATTAACTCGGGAAGGTCTAACTGCTGTCAGGTATCGTGACGAGATCGTGGGACCTCATCTGCGGCTGTTGCGACGTGTTGTCGGCACAGAATTCGTATTGCTGGATGATAATGTTCCATCTCATAGAGCACGCGTGGTTTACGTTCCCTCGGGAACGGAAGATACTGCCCGCATTGCGTGGCCTGCTCGCTCTCCTGATTTGAATCCCATAGAGTACGTCTGGGATGCACTAGGGACACGGGTTGCATCACGTGGGCATCCTCCAACCACTCTCCGAGACTTGCGAGGAGGGCTACAGGAAGAATGGGTGTTATTACCTCAACATTAGCGTTATGACATCATTCAGAGCGTGCGCCGTCATTTGTCAGGCCTGTATTGCTTCCACAGGCGGTCACACCCAAAACTGAGCGTATTAACCAGTTGTCGGAATGTATGTGGAAATCCGTTACGTTGGAAAAACGAAGAACATTTTTGTCTACCGTTATGCATGTTGCAGTTTTTTAATTTCTGTATTCTTTATATTGTTTCTACATTACTATCACTTGATTATACTATTTTGTGGCAAAATAAATGCAATGTTGCAAAATCTCTGCTCGTTGCTTTACTTTTTGACTCCAGTGTAGTTTTTGTTTTCAGCTTAGGAGGTAATTTAATGAATGAGAGCTACAACTCATGATTTTGAGCAGGCACTTGTTTCATACGTTTTTGAATGCACAGCTGAGACCAGAGGTTTCCAGATTATCACTGCTGTTTCAACATAGGTTACTGTACTAGGTACAACAGCAGCACTAAAACCTACAGCTGGTAGGTATACGATGGGACTTCAGAAAATAAGTTACTCATTATTACGGCAGGTCAAGTAACTTTTATAGAAAGCTGAACTACACTTCCAAATGACACAGATACTAGACACCTGTAGACAACGGGCGGATTGTTGTATCAATTGGACAATTCCTCGACGACAGAAATTCGCTCCTGGGGCGCGGTGTCGTTCTAGAAATGCTGTGTGAACGTCATCGTTGGGAAACCTTTTTCGCACAAGATGTTCTTTCTTGTTATCCTGCACGTTGCCTCCTGCGGTCCATGTCGATGGTCTACCCTCCTCGTCAGCATCATCCGCGTCTGTGATGCCTTGCTCAGATTATTGCCACGACTTCGCTACATCTAAACACGACATCGTATTTCGCCTAAACACGCCTGCAGTCATAATTTCACATTGAATATCCGTGCAATTTTGACCTTCTGCCCGTACGACTCCAACTACTGCACGTACTACAGAACTGAAGTACGTGTCCAGTTGTGGCGCCATTTCACTCCCACACTGTTATGAACGCGCTATATGTGACGTTGCCGAATTGAATCTGCAGGAAATCCGGAACTTGCACTCTTTTCTAGCAATGTACAATACTGGTTACGCAACCGCGTTAGCATTGGACGACGTATGGCCCTTAATTCGTAAGGTCCCCACGCAGTTGTTGAAGTAGATATGAATAAAATTTGATGAAATATTAGTTCAAAGTTAGTAAGTCTACCAACGGATCTTCCACAAAAGTGTCATTAATAAATTCGGGCCACATAATTATATTGTAACTATTTTCTTTCAGTAATATTATATATTGACTGGAAAATTTGTTGCGGTATTCCACACTAAAAGAAATGCTCGGGATACGTGTTGGCTGTGGTTAGAATTCGTGAAAGTACACACGTCAAAAAATGTTCTGCATGACCTCGATTCCGAGAGTTCCGGAACCAGTACAGAGAACTGGAATAGAGATCAACATAAACATCATTTCTGCCCTTTTTATTGCTCATGAAAACCACACATTGCATGTTATACCACCATGCAGCGAGACCTTCAGAGGCAGTGGTCTACATTGCTCTACTCATCGGTACCTGTAATACGCAGTAGCACGTCCTCTTGCATTGATGCACGCCTGTAATCGCCGCGGCATATTATCCACAAGTTCATCAAGGCACTGTCGCTCCAGATTGTCCCACACGTCAATGGCCATTCGGCGTTGATCCCTCAGAGTGGTTGGTGGTTCACGTCATCCATAAACAGCCCTTTTCAATCTATCCCAGGCATGTTCGATAGGGTTCATGTCTGGAGCACATGCTGGCCACTCTTGTCGAGCGATGTCGTTATCCTCAAGGAATTCATTCGGAAGATGTGCAACCTGAGCGGGTCATTCGGCATGTTGCTGGGCCCATCTGTACCGCGCTGCTTGGTGTCGTGGTTGCAAAGATGGACCTCGCCATGGATGTCGGGGGTGAAGTTCCGCATCATGCAACCTGTTGCACACAGTTTCAGTCATATCATGCACGTATGTGGCTGCACAAAAGGCATTATTCAATATGGTGGAGTTGCTGTCAGGTTTCCTCCGAGCCATAATCCGTAAGTAGCGGTCATCCACTGCAGTAGTAGCCCTTTGGGCGGCCTGAGCGAGGCATGCCATCTACAGTTCCTGTCTTTCTGTATCTGCTCCATGACCGAACAACATCGCTTTAGTTCACTCCGAGATGCCTGGACAATTCCCTTTTTGAGAGCCCTTCCTATCGTAAAGCAACAATGCGGACGCGATCGAACTGCGGTAGGCATGGCTGAACTACAGACAACATGAGCTGTGTGCCTCATTCCTGGTGGAATGACTGGAACTGATCGGCTGTCGGATCCTCTCCATGCAATAGGCGCTGCTCATGGTTGGTTGTTTACATCTTTCGGTGGGTTCAAATGGTTCAAATGGCTCTGAGCACTATGGGACTTAACTTCTAAGGTCATCAGTCCCCTACAACTTAGAACTACTTAAACCTAACTAACCTAAGGACATCACACACATCCATGCCCGAGGCAGGATTCGAACCTGCGACCGTAGCGGCTGCGCGGTTCCAGACTGTAGCGCCTTTAACCGCTTGGCCACCGTGGCCGGTTCTTTGGGTGGGTTTTGTGACTTCTCTGAACAATAAAAGGGACCGTGTCTGTGATAACATCTAACTTCAGGTGTTCTGGGATCCGGGGTGATGCAAAACTTTTTTTGATGTGTGTTCATGTGCTGCATTCGAAGGGATAACCATACTTCCTCTCTTTCTTCGATAAGTTACGTTACTGGGGAGGACTAATTACTTTTACTGTTGTCAGAATATCGATTTCGCTCAGCAGCAATGCAGGTAGTTCACTCAAGTAGTTATGTACATAGCTGTTCCCAGTGAACAGCGAGCAGAGATGTGCCAGCAGCAAGGAACGCTGTTGTGGCAACGGCGTTGTAGCATACACTATAGAACTGTAATATTCTGATCACCAGTAAAGTCATACGTATTAAAAGTAGGTTTTCCAACGTTTTATAATAGAATTATGGATATCTCAAACATTAATTAAATGTTCTATGAATGTCTTTATTTAAATGTATACATACGATCATAGATCCCTGAATTGTGAAATGTACACCTGTAGTGTCCCTTTTGCAATATTCACCATTATCGAGGTGAAACATGAATCAAAATGACTGTATGTGACTCAAAATGAATTACAAACATTGATTTATCTGCGAAAGGTAATAACACTAACTGTAAAAATATACAATATAGCTCAATAAATGCAGAAAAGACATTATTTTTATTGTATGAGATTATAATGTGATTATCTTTGTAAGAGTATAAAATACAATGCAATGCTCATTCTTCTGTCCAGTTTGTTTTGTTCTGTTCGTTCTGGTGTTAGCTGGAATAAGGTACGCAAGCTATTGTGCTGCGCTAGCATTTGTTTCTGTCGTAACGTAATTGCAAATATTTAATTGTGTAAACTGTGTCCTAGTAAGAATATATTAGTACAAAGTGATCTCCGTGTGTTATTTTGCTTATTATATCTCTTTTGTATTTTTTTTGAAAGCTAAACGTAAAAACTAACTTCACTAGAAATCAGTAACAGATCACGATAATTCAAAGGATAAACAAATTTACTAGGAGAGTGTTTCCTCTAAATAAATAGATACATTATTTTTTTAAGAGATATAATACACCGTCATATCATACACGGCATCTTTCTAGCAGTCACATTTGGTAAGTTGTTGAGCATAACCATTCTACGGCAACCCATATTTGCCATTACAAAATTTTGACTGAGCACACATTTTTAGTTTATCTGTCCCAAGCGAATACGTTGTATCAACAATTTCTAGACAGCCAGAACTACAAAGTTCTACAGAACATCATGTTTCAACCTAAATATTAAAAGAAACTTAGGAAAATACTTCGTTAAATCTAAGCCTACCGTTCTGGGGATGTCTGTGGTTTTTGTGTTGTTAATTTTGTGATGTAATACGAAGACGCTTTTGTCATTATAACCGTGTTTTCCGGATGGCGAGACTACAACGTAGTTCGCTTTCTTACGTCTTCTGCGTATAATTAGAGTAAAGAAGAAGACAGCTCAAGGGCTATGGGTTAAGTGAGGCTGGGAAATTCAAAAGACTGTCATAAACAGAGTGCCAAATTAATTCCCGCCTGTCTCTCAGATACTCGACGAGAGAGCTGATTAGTTCTTGGCTTTAGCGTCTCTTAACTGAAAAGTAGAAAACATATTTAAGCCTGACGGAATTCTTGTCTCGAGGAGAACAATTAACTAAATACTTCCCGCCATCCAGCAACATGTAGTGTATGTTTTGTAATACTGCCTAACAACTCTCATTACGCACGTACAGTAGCAACTGTTAACAATTATACACTACTGGTCATTAAAATTGCTACACCATGAAGATGACATGCTACAGACGCGAAATCTAACCGAAAGGAAGAAGATGCTGTGATATGCAAGTGATTAGCTTTTCAGAGCATTCACACAAGTTTGGCGCCGGTGGCGACACCTACAACGTGCTGACATCAGGAAAGGTTCCAACCGATTTCTCATGCACAAACAGCAGTTGACCGGCGTTGCCTGGTGAAATGTTGTTGTGATGCCTCGTGTGAGGAGAAGAAATGTGTACCGTCACGTTTCCGGCTTTCATAAAGGTCGGATTGTAGCCTATCGTGATTGTGGTTTATCGTATCGCGACATTGCTGCTCGCGTTGGTCGAGATCCAATGACTGTCAGCAAAATATGGTGTCGGTGGGTTCAGGAGGATAATACGGAACGCCGTGCTGGATCTCAACGGCCTCGTATCACTAGCAGTCGATATGACAGGCTTCTTATCCGCATGGCTGTAACGGATCTGTAGCCACGTCTCGATCCCTCAGTCAACAGATGGGGACGTTTGCAAGACAACAACCATCTGCACGAACAGTTCGACGACGTTTGCAGCAGCGTGGATTATCATCTCGGAGACCATGGCTGCGGTTACCCTTGGCGCTGCATCACAGAGAGGAGCGCCTGCGATGGTGTACTCAACGACGAACCTGGGTGCATAAATGGCAAAAGTCATTTTTTCGGATGAATCCAGGTTCTGTTTCCAGCATCATGGCGGTCGCATCCGTGTTCGGCGACATCGTGGTGAATGCACATTGGAAGCGTGTATTCGTCATCGCCATACTGGCGTATCACCCGGCATGATGGTATGGGGTGCTATTGGTTACATGTCTCGGCCACCTCTTGTTCGCATTGACGCCATTTTGAACAGTGGACGTTACATTTCAGATGTGTTACGACCCGTGGCTCTACCCTTCATTCGATCCCTGCGAAACCCTACATTTCAACAGGATAATGCACGACCGCATGTTGCAGGTCCCGTATGTACCTTTCTGGATACAGAAAATATTCGACTGCAGCCCTGGCCAGCACATTCTCCAGATCTCTCACCAATTGAAAACGTCTGGTTAGTGGTTACCGAGCAACTGGTTTGTCAAAAATGCCAGTCACTACTCTTGATGAAGTGTGGTATCGTGTTGAAGCTGCATGGGCAGCTGTACGTGTGGACACCATCCAAGCTCTGTTTGACTCAATGGCCAGGCGTATCAATGCCGTAATTACGTCCAGTGGTGGTTGTTCTGTGTACTGACTTCTCAGGATCTATGCACCCAATTTGTGGGAAAATGTAATCACATGTCAGTTCTAGTATAATATATTTGCCAAATAAGTACCCGTCTATCATCTGCATTTCTTCTTGGTGTAGAAATTTTAATGGCCAGTTGTGTATTTAATCAGTGTATAGAACAACGTGGATCAAGAACCCGGTCATAATTTTTCAAGGCAAGACTGAGAATTTTCAAAAACTAGATCTATTACAGAGACAGTGACACTGAGTGTGGTGTCTTACAGTCAGATCGCCAACTATTCGCCTAACTTCTTATCCGTCACAGTACACACCCAGGTCTGACTAAACCTTTGTCACTGACGTTACCATCTATGATTTCCTAACACTTCCAGAATTTCTCCCAACGGGTATGCAGATGTACCAGCGCTCTGGTGATCGGTATATTTTTGTGCTTCTATCATTTCCAGGGCGAGTCGGCGTGTAACTACTGAATGTAATTTCGTGCTTATTTATTATTGCAGAATACCTTAAGCGTAAATATGACTCCTTTTGACTGAAGGTCGTGGCTGTCGTACAACACTCGACAGTGATAAACGTCAACAGAATGACGAGAGGGTGGTGAACAAGTACAAGTAAGGAAACTGCCACGTTGAACAACGTAGCCATACGTAATGATAGTGAATATACGCTGGGTCGTCATTAAAGCTGATCGTACAAAAGTAACAGAGACTCTCCTCAAGCACAAGGAGAAGCCTCAGAATCTGTCCGCTCCAGTCCCCTTACACAGTGATACTACTGGATTAATTTAAATGACGATAAAATTAATCAATAAATTTACAGTATCCATGAAAACCTCTTTTCCCTGACCCAATGAAACGGTGGAGATGAAGCATTTGTATTTTTCAAGGATTACTGTCAATAAACTAGCCTGATATAATGAACACGTTGTTACAATCGGCAATCGAACTCGAATTTTCCTGTTTATTGCGAGCAGTTACTTCAAGAATTAGGCTACGTCGTCACACCTCCAGAGTTGTCCCATGTTTTTATTGCCACTGATGTTTCCACTTGTCGTTTCCGAATAATATTCTCACGAACCCTAAGGGATAAACACAAAAATATACCGCTCCCCACATCGTTGGTACATCTGCATACCCGTCGGCAGAAATTCTGGAAGTGTCGTTAGGAAATCATAGATGGAAACGTCAGTGACAATGTTTGGATCGGACTGGGTATGTACTTAGACGGATAAGGAGTTTAGGCACGGCTCGCTATAAGGAGAGGCTCTAGGTTTGACCGTCGGTCGGACAATGAGTTCAGTCGTCACTTTAATATACAACATTGCGACAGCTTGAAAAACTGTTGCCAGATAATTTCATCTAAAAGTAAATATACTTTCATCTAAAAATAAGTAAAGTATCTCTATGCACTGCCATCAAGGACAGGTACAACGAAGTTTAATTTGATTATACGTCGTCCAGTTACATTACAGTGAATAGCGCCTAATTACGACATCAACTTACAACAGCCAACCACGCAAAGACGGTGGAGAGGGGGGAGAGGGGGGGGGGGGTTGGGAGCATTAGTATTGGAAAAATCATTAAGCTTGTCGGAGGTGCAGCCGGGAGAGGGGGGAAGGAGCGTGGCAAACTGCAGTCGCGTAATGCGGAAACGGAGAGATTTATCTGACGTCCAAAAGGGCATGTTCATTGACTTTCGGACCAAGGATGGAAGCATTTCCGAAACGGTTAGGTTTTCAAACAGTTCACTTTCCCTTGGTCTGGTACCGGGCGCCGCGGAATTTGAATCGGCGCCAGACGTCATGGACGTCGAAGACCCATAGAGATCTCTGCACAATCGCGCCGTAAGCTGTGGCGGCGCGCGCCTCCGGGTCCGCTTTTAGTGTGAGGGCACCATAGCGGAACACGTGGTTGCAGCGGCCAATAGCGGCGCCCCCGATAGCTTACTTAAGCGCCTGCCTCTCGCTCAGCCATCTCCAAACCCAACAAGCATCCATCTGATGCCTCTTCCTATCGTCCTATCTATCTCACATCGGTGTTCAGCAAGCTCTTGGAATCCATCCTTATCTGGCGCATCCATCACCACCTCCACCAAAACCACCTCCTCCCCGACACCCAATGTGGCTTTCGACCTTCCTTCTCTGCCGATGACCAACTCCTCCGCCTCACTCATCTCCTCTCCCTCCAGCTTAACTCCCGTCGCTCCGCCATTTTTGTCTCCCTCGACCTCGAAAAGGCCTACGACCGTGTCTGGCATCCCGGTCTCCTGTTTAAACTCCAAACCTACGCCCTTCCTGTCAACTACATCCGTCTGATAGCCTCCTTCCTCTCCCGCCGCCCCTCTTATGTTACCATCCATAATGCAAATTCCCACACCTTCTACCCCTCTGCAGGTGTGCCCCAGAGCTCTGTCCTCTCCCCTCTCCCCTACCTCCTGTACACGGCAGATATGCCCCAACCCCCCCCCCCCCCTCCAGTACACCTCTTGCAGTATGCAGATGATACTGCATTCCTCGCCCTCGCTCCTACCCTCCAATGGTCCCAACGCCTTTTCCAGAATCACCTTAACCTTTTTGCCGCATGGTGTAACCAGTGGCTCCTGAAAATAAATCCTTCCAAGACCCAGGCAATCATTGTAGGTCATACCACTCGGTCCTTGCGGCTCCTGGATTTCTCCCTTACTGACTGCACCCGTCCTGTCTGCCTCTCCCCCACCCTCACCTACCTGGGCCTCCTGGTTGCAGGATGTTTGCTGTCAGCCATTTCACGCCGTATATGCCAGCGGCCATCTGTCCGATGGACCACAAACCGTGATTCATATGAAAAGGACACCTGTCGCCACCAAATGAACGTCAAGTTGCGCTATTGGTGCGCAAACCCGACCTTCGTCGGCGATGAACAGCTGTCAGTAAGGTGCACGAAACACGCTCCTGCTGCGGAGGGCCAGCCCCAGAAAAATTCTCTAAACTGTTGTTCAGGAAACAGGATTGGTAGCCCCTTAGTTCATCTGGATGGTCCCCCTGTACTTTAACCACGGAGGTACACGGAGAGTTTACAGGGTTGGGTTGTTTGGGAGAAGAGACCAGACAGCGAGGTCACCGGTCTCATCGGATTAGGGAAGGATGGGGAAGGAAGTCGGCCGTGCCCTTTCAAAGGAACCATCCCGGCATTTGCCTGGAGCGAGTTAGGGAAATCACGGAAAACCTAAATCAGGATGGCCGGACGCGGGATTGAACAGTCGTCCTCCCGAATACGAGTCCAGTGTGCTAACCACAGCGCCACCTCACTCGGTGGAGAGTTTACAGACTTAGCCGTATAAAACGAAATAATAAGCGAGAAGATGTATAAAAGATATTTACGAGCTCTTACTGTATTAATGAATCGAGTATTTTATTTCTCAATGCTTCTGTAAATATTTTTTTAGGGCCATGGCCTGTATGCCTCTTATCGTTGACGCTCGCAACTAATGCGATAGGCATAACCTGCTGAAGAGGAGGACTTAGTGCCGGAAACCGGTAAATAAATTAAATTTATTTAATGCAACTGGTTGCTTGTTATTTCGTTCTATACGACAACACTTGGCAAGCATGTATAAAGCACTAAGACGTAGCCGTTTTGGGAAATGCTTCCACCTTTGACCTGAAAACCAATGATCACACCCCTTAGGACGTTACATAAACCGCTCCGTTTCCGCATCATCACAACGACCACACTGTTTTCCTCGTTTCCCTCCACTTTTTTTACCCTCGTTAGTGCTGCCACATACTGTCAGTGAATGGCTATTGCACGTTGATGTCCAACACAGGCGCTGGTAACACTACTGTGACTGGGTCGGGTGTGTGTGGAAAAAAGCATAGGTTCGGAGGTTTGGTTTTACACTGTAACGAGACGTCCTTCGCTTTCCTATACTAGCTGAAGAAAGTGAAGACCGAGAAAAGTCGGATATCAAAGTAATTTCGTAAAGGTACGCACCATCAGCGGGTATGAAAGTCGCACACAGAATCAGTTCAATTCTCTGTGACAGGTAGAACGACGACCAGTGTGTATTAGCGTTACTCGTGTTTAGAGTTATAACCAGACCTGGTAGGATATATGAGGGGTTTATAAAGGGCATGGCTAGGATCAGAAGTTAAGTGATTATTGTGAAGAACAGAAAGATGCCGTGTGGTTTTGTGAGACAGCTTTATGAGCACCTGTCAAAATTTGAAAGGGGCCTCATTTTCGGTCTCCATTTGGCCAGTTGGTAGAATCATCCAATATCAACAGTTTTGGGACATTAAGATGTGGTAGTGACCTAATATATGATTGAACGTGTACGTGTGGGCAGGCTTACTCGTTGTCATAGTTCCGGCCGCACAAGTCCGAACACGAGAAGGGAGAATCGCCTTATTGTGGAGCAGACGTACTGTAATCCGCCCAAGTCCGAACACGAGAAGGGAGAATTGCCTTATTGTGGAGCAGACGTACTGTAATCCGCTCAGATCAGCGCCTGCCGTTACTCCCTGTTACGTTCTGAGTCACCCAGTACCACTGTCGGAGACTAGCAACAGCCAGTCTAAGGAATTATCGTCCCAAGCGGAGGCTGCCTTTAACACCAGAACATAAACACTTCAGTGTGGAGTGGTGATGTGACCGGGATACATTGACTGCTAATGAATGGCGTCAAGATGTGCTCAGCGATGAATCGCGGTTCTGCATTACTCTGGATGACGGTCATCCCCGAGTATGGCAGTAACTAAGGGAGCGGTCCCATTCTTTCAGAGCTTTGGAATGTCACTGTTATGTTAGTCGCGGTGTCACGGTGTGGGGAGGAATCAAGTATGATTTTAGGTGGTAGTGATTGATGGAACCCACACCGCACAACGGCACGTCATGGACATCCCGCATCCTCAAGTGTTACATCTTAAGCGACAGTCTCGTTGTGCCATTTTTCAAAAGGACAACGCTCGTCTGCACATGTTGCGCGTCCTTAAGAACCGTCTGCGTGATGTTCAGATTCTTCCGAGCCCAGTAAAACTTCCAGATCTGTCCCTGACAGAACATACGTGCTACTAGGTCGGATGTCAACTCTGTGCCAACTTTATTACCCAGGATATCACGAATTAGTTACAAAAGTTGTGGGCCAGCTGGCCACAAGAACAGCTACAACTGCTTTAGGACACTATTTTAACCGACTCAGTGCATACAGTCTAGCCAAAGTGGGGTGCAGTGTCATATTGCTTACCAAGTTCTTTGTAAATCTGATTTGATTTTGTAATCAATTTTAATTTAATGCGTGTGACGAGGGCCTCCCGTCGGGTAGACCGTTCGCCTGGTCCAAGTCTTCCGATTTGACGCCACTTCGGCGACTTGCGCGTCGATGGGGATGAAATGATGATGATTAGGACTACACAACACCCAGTCCCTGAGCGGAGAAAAATCTCCGTCCCAGCCGGGAATCAAACCCGGGCCCTCTGGATTGACAGTCTGTCACGCTGACCACTCAGCTACCGGGGGCGGACTTCGAATCAATACAATGACATTACAAACCCTCTCAAGCGGTGTTTTATTTCGTTTCCTCCTATCACTCTGGACGCTTCACTTTTTTATCAGACAATGTAGTTTGGGATTTGTATAAATCGTCAACTGAACAGCTGCTGTAATCAACTATAGATGATATTTCACCTAAGACTGCCAACTGCTCAGTGGTTACTTTGCCGTAGCCGATACTGGTCGACTTTCAGTTTCATTTCTCATTCTTTTCTAAAACTTTCAACCACAATACGACAATAGTTTTATCTCCTTTGCCCTTCCAGAACTTTTGAATGCGCTATAAAATATACTTTTCCGTTAAATAAAACACATCCTACCGTATCTCCGACCGCTGTGGCCGAGCAGTTGTAGGCGCTTAATTCCGGAACCGCACTGATGCTACGGTCGCAGGTTCGAATCCTGCCTCGGGCATGGATGTGTGTGTTGTCCTTAGATTAGTTAGGTTTAAGTAGCTCTAAGTCTAGGGCACTGATGACCTCAGACGTTAAGTTCCGTAGTGTTCAGAACCATCCTACTGTATCTCGGTTGATGGAAAAGTTTCCTGTATTACACATTCACGAAAGTACTCATTTACTCCGCCTATCATATGATGAAACCCTCGTTTCGATATCTTGAACGGTTCAATAAATAGAAGGGTTCAAGTTCGAAGTGGTGTAGCCTGTATAAAATTATAGCTGCGGGCTCGATGTTGTTTTCAACATATCGAAAACGTACATACTGAAAATTCTTCTTGGGCTTCCCAATTTATGGGCTACTGGCAATACAGAAAGAATTTAGTGGTGTTTCGTGTGTTAAAGGGTGGAGAAAAGGAATGTGTGGGATGAAAGAATGAAGTTTTCACTTAATGTACTTCGCAGAGGTACTGTTGCTCAGAAGACAGTAGCAAAGGCAGCCAACACTTTTAATTATGAAACTAAAGTGACAAAAATTACTAAATAAAGAAGTAAATAAATTTCCAAATGTAATTCATCCTTACATGTCATTCTTATTCAAACAAACAGCTAGAAATTTCGCCTAATTGAAAGTGTACAGATGCGTAATGTTGTAACTGAAACTATATTTCGACAGAGATTGAATACAGATTCTGAAATCAAATATTGGAAGGGAAATTGTACTTTGGAGCAGCTTAAGAGATATAGAAAATTTAGTAGTGAGCGAGAGTAGGTTGAAGTTGTTGCTAGGAAGAATCATCTTCTAATTAATTATGATGCTAAAGTATTGAAGAATTAGGATAAATGTGATGTGTGTCTAAAGTTCACCGAGACTGTCGATACTATGACACTGATTGTCAAAGTAGTCAGTTCAGTTGATGGCAAATGGAAAACTCTAACAAAGGCAGTCACAGAAGTTGGATGGGCTTATATGGGTACAAGGAGATTATTACAAAAAGGACATTGGAGACTATAAAATTTAGAAAGGGATGTAGACATCAAAGTCACTTAGGAATGAAGTCAATAGGAAGAGCAGGGAAGCATATTCATGTTGTCTGTAGAATGAATGTGAAGAAGTATTCAGTGAAAAAGTTATTGGAAACATAGATTCAAAACATAGAGTTTCAGAGAAATTAAAAGCAAGGACTTCAGCAGGAGTTGCACTATTAACGCAGAGAAAAAAGCGAATGGGTTGATCAAGAACATTGATGGCCTTTACGAGGGAAGTCAATTGTCTGATAAATTGAGAGCAGAAGAAAAGAGTGTCGATTTGGAAGGGGGGCATTCATTATTAAGCCAGAACCAGGAAGGGATTTGGGAGAGTTGCTATCAGTCAAAGAAGAAGGCAAAGACAATTTTACTTTTCAAATTTTAAAATCATTTGAGAAGTGACAGAAAAACGGTTCTTCAAGTTACTGCGTAGAATGTGGGGACTTGATACATACAATCCAGCTTTCGTAAGAATTTCGTCTACACAATACCGAAGACGTCGAAGTGAGACATAGACGAGAACTATCGTACTATCGGCTTAACAGCTCATGCATCCAAGTTTCTAACATGAGTAATATAGAGATTAATGGAAAAAATTGCGGATCTGTTAAATGAAATGAGGAAATGTAATGGTACTGGGGAAGCAGTTCTGACGTTGCGCTTCATAATATGAGAAAGAAATAAGGAAATTGAGATGTTCACAAATAATCAGGGAAACAGGTGTGACCAATAAGAAAACATACGTAATTTTTTATATGTAAACAAGGGGTCAGAGTAAGAATAGAAGACAGGGAGAGATAAGTGCTCCGCTTAAACAGGATACAATATAAGAAAGCAGTCTTTGTCCTCTACTGTACAAAGTATACAATGAAGATGCAGTGACGGAAATAAAAGAAAGATTTAAGAATGAGATTAAAATTTATAGTGAAATAATATAATTATAGAAATCACCGATGACACTGCTATCCTCAGTGAAAGTGAGGAAGAATTACGGGACGCGATAACGAAATAAAAAATCAGATGACCGCAGGATATGGACTAAGACTAAACAGCAGAAAGAAAGTAATGAGAAATAGCAGAAATGAGATTAGCATTAAACATCAAAATTGGGGACCACGTAGTAAACCAAGTCAAGGGATTCCGTTTCGTTGGAAGGAAAGTAACACATGATTCACGAAGTGAGGAGGATATAAGAAGCAAACTGGCATATGCGAAGAGGGAGTTTCTAGTAAAGAATTTAATGATATCGAACGTAGGCCTTCCTCACAAGGAAGAAATGTTTGGACAGCATTACATGTAAGTGTCCGCCCCGATAGGTGAGTGGTCAGCGTGACGGATTGCCGTCCTACGGGCCCGGGTTCGATTCCCGCCTGACTCGGAGATTTTCTTCGCTCAGGGACTTGGTGTTGTGTTGTCTTCATTATCATTTAATCCCCATCCGGCACGCAGGTCGCCCAATGTGGCGTCGAATGTAATAAGATCTGCACCAAGGCTGCCGGACCTGTCCCTCAAGTGGCCTCCCGGCCAATTACGCCAAATGCTCATTTCCATTTTTACATGTGGAATGTAGAAAACAGGAAAAGAAGAGAATCTAAGCGTATGAGATATAATGCTAGAGATGGGTGCTGAAAATTTACTGAACTGAAGACATAAGAAATATGGAAGCCCCGAAAGAAGCGGTAATGGAAGATACATGTGGATAACACTGACTAGAAGATGAGACACGATTGTAGTGCATGTGTTAAAGTGTCAGAGAGATTCTTCTACGATATAGCAGAGAGTCTGTCTTAGAGGGCAGGAAATGTAAGGGAATACACGGACTGGAATTTATTCAGCAAATAATTGGAGACATCGGTTAACAGCTTCGTAGAGGACACAGAGTTCTGCCGGGCTACATCAGATCAGTCAAAAGTACAGGGTGTTCGCACTAGAGATACACAAAAACATTTATTTACGTTTCAGTACATGTTAAGATTTATAACTTAATTTGGCCAATACTGCACACAAGAGCTCAAACATTTTTATGCATGCTGGTACAGTTCAATGTGGGAACCGTTTGTCGACAGACATGGAAACGATACTCAAATTCTCGCCACATATGCGTGAGCATGACAGGCGATATACCCTCTACTACAGCGTAGATCCGTTATCTCAAATCAACCATATCACGAAACCTTGTTCTGTAAACAATGTACTTGATAAGCCCTCACGCACTGAATCAGATAAGGAGATAGAGGGCGCAGGCAATGGTTCTCTCCCCTTATGAACCAACGCTCAGGAAATGTCTCATGGAGAAATGTGGTAGCATCGCCCTTCACCCCTGGAAAATAACGCTGGGAGACATCTGTGGAACTGCATAGTTCGCCAACATTTCTAGATTAGTGTGCTTCTTACGTTATTAGGAATTGTTTGAATATGCTTCTTGCAGGGACACCTATATTCTGATCGAGAAAAGTCGTTTTCTTACGTCCCTTTTGGTTATATACAGGTGTAACCGAAGACCTCGTTCGAATGTCGATGACAGGCTTTCTGCAAAACATTGAATTGGGTTTTACTTATTTCATTTCAAGCTTCGCAAGTATAACAGACGTAAGTTAGCAGATAGGAGTAGTTTTGTCTTGTATCTTCCAGTTGTTGTCTTTATGAGTAATATTTCTCTTCTTACTGTCAATACAGGAGATTCCTGTCCTTCAGTTTGAAAAGCAAAACCATGGGAAGTGTCGATATCTGTTCTAAAGAAGGAAGACAGCGCCTGATTTCCCGTCGATGGCGAGGTTATTAGAAACGGACCACAAGCTCAGCTTGAAGAAGGATGGGAAAGAAAATGGGTCGTGTGGTCTCAAAGAAATCGTTCCAGCACTCATCTTAATCGATACAGGGAAATCACGAGAAGCTTGTATCACGATTGCATGAGATGGGTTTGAACAGCCGTCCTCCGGATTACGAATTCATTTCCTCATCATAGTGCTATCTCGTTCTGTAGTTCTTCTTTTAGTTGTGAAGGGCAACTTCCTGATAGGAGCTGGGAATTATTGTCACTCAAGTGTCCAGTGACCCGTGAAACAGACACGTTCTCAAAAATAAACGTAAAACTGCATCATCCGATTTGAAAATAGCAGAACTAGCTGAATAAGGTCTAACTAACTACAAAAAGATAATAGCTAGTTTAAATACATTCCGCCGAAAAAGATGATTTGAGAATGTGATAAATCTATTATCTTGGTAGGAAATATAAATCAGTTTGTACATACAGTTTGGTAATACACTTATTGCAAATAGCAGAGAGCCCTAGCACTGCCTGGGCCCATTCAACCCCACTGCCAGCAGCACCATAATCATCACTTGTTTGACACCTGCAGACACTGTCCAGCGTCACCGATGAATGTACTGTGATCTCGACTGCTGACGTAAATAACAGTACCTGCAATCTTCTAAAGCCAGATAGCATCGTTAGTAAGTCTTAATATATATATGATGTGCTGCTCGACCTCACAATCAGAATCTTGTTTTGCTTTTGGTGTTCTTAAACCAAATTTGTCGGTTAATTCAGTTAAATCTTGGAATACGAACAAAAAAAGGTTGTGATATATTTTTATTCCCATCCGTATAGCTGGAGTGCTTGATCATTTAAAGACGCTCACAGAATCTAAACCGTTAATGCCTCGGTCAACATACTAGAACACAATAGGTGAACATGAGCAATACTCGCTTGGAATTAAGAGTACATTGTTATCTTGATGAATGTGTAGTACATGTTAGTCTAACATTAACCTGTAAGATGAAAAGTTGGTGTTTTCAAATGTAAATGGCATTCGATCTCTACGATCTCTATATGAGTTAAATCAAAATATATAGCAATGTCGTGCGCTACTTACTTACCACAATGTGCCTGTAAGGTATTTCCTGCATTCACATTTTTGATATATCCCGTAAATACCGGTTTCGACCCTAAGGTCACCTTCGGATATATTTATATTCTATAACATCCGATAAAACAAACATAGACGAGAACCTTTTAAGAAGACATCATTATCTTCCCAAATGATAGGGTGCCTATTCTTTGCTTTTGATGGCTGTGTTTGCAGATTCTTGAGTTTTGGTGATGACGTACGATTCAGATTATTCCTGTCTATTCATTTATTGGTGGTGGTAGAATTCCAAGTTTGATTCTGATCACTGTTCATTATCTTCTGCAGCGCACACAGTTGACCAGTCGTGTTTTGAATTCCTAGATCAACAGTCTTGTAGACTCTTAATGACACTGGAGCACATCGTGCAAATGAACGTAAATGTGGATAATGTTAACAGTCATGGATGACTGTGTAATTTAGTGTCAATTGGCGGTTTTTCAACACTATGATTTCAATGGCTGCAATTTAATCTGGAGCTTCAACGCGATATGCTTAACTCGAGCTAGAGTAATCACTCACGGAAGCCATTTTATTTTGAAAATATCGAATGCATTCTCACTTTTCTTAAACATTAAAAATTTAAGTTTTTCCCCATCTTCATAGTTTGCAGGATGTTGCTATAGTTCATGTCGGTTATTCCGTTTGATTAACATGCCACGATAATTCTTCGGAATAGAGGTCAGATATGACTGGAATATACAGTAATCAAACACACAAAGTGAGTCGTGTTCCCTTTTGCACCGTCTCAGTACTCGACTGAGTACTCTATCGGATATGAGAGTCCGGACGTGGACATTGTGAAATTTTTAGAAACAGGGAGCAAAGATTGTTCGGTTCATAAGAAAAGAATTTAATAGACAGTTCTCTCACACTTACCACGTTTCAGAAACAATTTATTCTGCTGTTGCTCAAATTGTACAGCCCTGCATTGCAGAGTGCAACACTCTGACGGACTGTTGCCTGGATGCAAGAAAAGAAGAAATTTGAAACAGTTGGAATCGTACGAAACAGCCCAGCAAATAAACAACTGGCGAGTCCCTGGTGGTGCGAAACTTTAACGAGTTCCGTTACGTGGCAGCTCCTGAAATGTTTCGGTCCATGATACGCCTGCTGCCCATTAAAACGGGCGGATCGTTCGATTGCGCTGAGCTTCTTCCGCGTCATCGCTAACCCTCCCCCCCCCCCCCCCCCCTTGCAAATCCTCCCTCCTGCCGCCCGCCACACCCCCTCTCGTAGTTCCCACGGGCGGCGTTCTACAGTGGGCAAGGCAGCCTCCCTCCATCCACCCCATCCTCACAATACCTCACACTTTGCTCTTATTTGGCAAGGAAGCTCGAGGGGCGCTGGAAAATCCGCGCCAAACTGCCCGAAAGCCTTGGAGCTCCACGTGACTTTACTGCAGCCCCTACCCTACGGCCACTTAACACCGCCCACGGTGGAGAGGCGGTACAGCACCGTGGAGACCAACGTGTGCGTGCCTCTGCGGCCTCGTGGAAACCAATTGCGCCGGCTGTCAGTACTGGGTCTAAAGAATTTTACGCTGCGTGTCTTACGTCTCTAAAACATCTCTCTAATTTGTAATAAATAGTTACCATCATCGTCGTCATCACCATCGACTTCAAAGTTTAGTTGTAAACATTTATTTCTATTCCCTCACTAACAGTTTTCTAAATAAGATATTTTAGTAGCTTTAGAATACATTCCATAATTATCTGCTCGCATGCAAGAGGATGTAAACTGAATTTAGACCGTACACTAAGATCATATTAACGAAGTTTACTGTTGACAGTATTATTGTATTCTAGTACTGATATCAGGTTCAGTGTCATAAGATGATGATGCCACACTCCGAACGATACCATACAGGCTGGTGTAAAAATTTTATTGTACCTGATGATAATCTGTTGATCGAAACTATAAGTGGATAACAGTTCACTTCGTCAGCAGCTCTGAGTGAGTCTTGGATATCCGAAACTGTTCTTTTAGAAATATACTGTATGTAATGGATATAAGACCAGATAGTTCTATTGGCGTATTGAACGACGTTACATCGGTATTTTCGTCAGTTTCAGCCTAATAATTATAGTTATTACAAGTCATACATTGTGTTTTAGGTTGATTAGTTGATGCAACTACATGTAGCAAGAGCTAGGTATTAATGCTTAGTTTATCGTAGACCAAAGTTACGGTCTTTAAGTGTGGATGGATGAACGCAAAACGGTGAATCTATACTGAGAGACGTAGATCAGGTAGTGGTGGAGTTTAGACCATGCAGAAAACATCAGACTGTAAAGTTTGTGACGTGTTTGTGTTGCGACTGTTCGACCCAGAAATAAAAAGTCAAGCGCATAGGTTATTTGCCGGCCGCGGTGGTCTAGCGGTTCTAGGCGCTCAGTCCGGAACGGCGGGACTGCTACGGTCGCAGGTTCGAATCCTGCCTCGGGCATGGATGTGTGTGATGTCCTTAGGTTAGTTAGGTTTAAGTAGTTCTAAGTTCTAGGGGACTGATGACCACAGATGTTAAGTCCCATAGTGCTCAGAGCCATTTGAACCATTTGAACCATAGGTTATTTGTTTTATTTATGTTTGTCGAGGTCTGAAGTGATGTGCGACATGGAATTTTATTTTGACGTGAAGATATTTTATGACACAGCTTTAGTATATCTATATTACTGTAACGTCTAGTTTATATATATAAAATCTGCACTAAATTATACAGATATTAGTATCTTATAGATTACCGTATATGTTTCTCAATAGCTGATCGTTTATATTTTCTGCCTACCCCAAAACTGCGATTCTAAGAACTTGCAAAGCTCTGTGACTTCTGGTAATTAAGAACCACCATGTGGTATGGTTCTTTTTCATCGGGTTTCTGGAAATGATGTAATGAAAATGTTGCAAGCTGTTTGGTTTTTATATGGAGTCGTGTCGTAGCTGGTAGCTCATTTATATACAGCAGTGACAGAGATATGGTTAGCCTCTTTTTATATTGGCATCTTTGATTTGCGCCATCCATTGTTTTGGTGTTAATACTGTGGTTAAGGATTAGGTAACCGTGGTAGGTTTCCTTGGTTAAAATCGTTGTGCGGGGTATGCTGATATCCCGAATTTTTCCTCTTTTTAAACTATCGATAAAGCCGTTTCAAATTAAGTCTTAAAAATAATGCCACGTTATACGGACAACTAACATATACTTTCTATTCGTGTCGCTGAAGTCAGTGAGCAGGTCAGTAGGAACTGTAGGTGATCATAATTCGTACATAAACATTTTAGAGGAAACATCTCTGTAATCTGTCTGGTTTCCTCTCTTCTGCTGATTTATTAATGTGCGACTCATTGCGTTTTGTTATCTTGTTTATATTTCAAATTACATCCAATCTATATTCTTGTCACGAATGTTTGTATTTACTTAGCGTCGAGAGCGTTAAGCCTCGGGTCTGTTTGAATATCTGCAACATATGACAGCTATGACGGCATTAATACCGTTATAATAATATACCAGAATTATTACAAATGTGCTTCATCCTAAAAATAAGCAAACCACAGAAACTAAACTGTAATCTTCGCTGTTAATACATACTGCGTAAAATACTGACAATGTTTTTTCTGTGTCTCTATAGGTTTTTCTTGAATTGTATTGTTTAGTTAACCATTAATTCTGATTTTTGACGAGGTGCCACTAATTAATTTATAAATAATCTTAGCAACAGATTTATTGAAATTCATTTTACTGAAGATATTTGCTAAAAATTGTAGCCCATTCCGTCGAACGTTTCACCAACGACGACAAAGATAAGTGCTGAGATCGATGGAGATGACCGCGCTACAAAAATCACGTCTCAGTACCCCACAAAGATTCGTTTCCTTTTTTATGTCTAATAAAGTCCTTTGGTCAGAGGTTGTTTTAGTCTGCGACTATGCTAATATTTTATGGAGCGTGTTAACAAATGGTTAGACTATAATCTTACCTCTTGGGTCCCTTCATTGATGGAGATAAGTACAAGCATGCGCTCAGAGAATTATTTTTCCCACATGCTTCTAGTAATTCTTCACGTCTGACAGAGGTGTCTTCCTATGAGGTGCCCCAAAATAGTGAATAAAATGCAGGACGAAGGCTATGTTACTTAGTTAAGTCTTCCACAAATTTTTAATTATCTCCATAATTAATTTGTGAAATATATTGGAAATATCCTCTTGTTTGTTCCGTTTTGTCACTTTTTCTTATAAATTAGCAAAATTATTTATTACCTGAAAAGTAGTTTCCGCCTATACGATGATTGTATTACTCTGTAAAACCTACTTATCTTTTGGGGTGCCTTCTCCTCACTTAATATCTACTGTACTACTTTCTTTGTCGTCTTTGTTTTCTCGTAACCCAGATTTTACAACACAGCAACAACTGCTGGGCAGTTTCTGCCTTCGTTCTATTCAAGCAGGAACTAATGAGAGAAAATCCAAAGATCTACTCTACAGATATAGTATGGATCAAAAGTAAAATTATTTTGAGCATTTATTTTTCCCGAGCTTGACTTTAGCGTTCTTCTGTGTATTCATCCAATCTTCAGTATTTTTCTATTACACCACATCTCAAAAGTTGGTATTCTCTTCTAGCCTTCACTGCTCGTCGTCCACGTTTCACTTCAGTACCAGGCTATAATCTAGACAAATATCTTCTGAAAGTAAGTTCTCTACACTTAACATTACATGAGACTAACGAAGTTGGCAATGCTTCGCAATTGCTAAATATACAGGGTGTTAAAAAGAGTAGGCCAAACTTACAGGAAACATTCCTCACACACAAATAAAGGAAAGATGTTATGTGAACATGTGTCCAGAAACGCTTAATTTCCATGTTAGGGCTCATTTTAGTTTCGTGAGTATGTACTTTACTTCCTCGATTCACCGCCAGTTGGCCCAATTGAAGGAAGGTAATGTTGACTTCGGTGCTTGTGTTGACATGCGACTCATTGCTCTACAGTACTAGCATCAGTCACATCAGTTTGTAGCATCAACAGGTTAATGTTCATCACGAACGTGGTTTTGCAGTTAGTGCAATGTTTAGAAATGCGGAGTTGGCTGATACCCATTTGATGTATGGATTAGCAAGGGGCAATAGCCGTGCCGCGGTACGTTTGTATCGAGACAGATTTCCAGAACGAAGGTGTCCCGACAGGAAGACGTTCGAAGCAATTGATCGGCGTCTTAGGGAGCACGGAACATTCCAGCCTATGACTCGCGACTGGGGAAGACCTAGAACGACGAGGACACCTGCATTGGACGAGGCAATTCTTCGTGCAGTTGTCGATAACCCTAATATCAGCGTCAGAGAAGTTGCTGCTGCACAAGGTAACGTTGACCACGTCACTGTATGGAGAGTGCTACGGGAGAACCAGTTGTTTCCGTACCATGTACAGCGTGTGCAGGCACTATCAGCAGCTGATTGGCCTCCACGGGTACACTTCTGCGAATGGTTCAACCAACAATGTGTCAATTCTCATTTCCGTGCAAATGTTCTCTTTACGGATGAGGCTTCATTCCAACGTGATCAACTTGTAAATTTTCACAGTCATCATGTGTGAGCTGACGAGAATCCGCACGTAATTGTGCAATCACGTCATCAACACAGATTTTCTGTGAACGTTTGGGCAGGCATTGTTGGTGATGTCTCGATTGGGCTCCATGTTCTTCCACCTACGCTCAATGGAGCAGGTTATCATGATTTCATACGGGATACTCTACCTGTGCTGCTAGAACATGTGCCTTTACAAGTACGACACAACATGTGGTTCATGCACGATGGAGCTCCTGCACATTTCAGTCGAAGTGTTTGTACGCTTCTCAACAACAGATTCGGTGACCGATGGATTGGTAGAGGCGGGCCAATTCCATGGCCTCCACGCTCTTCTGACCTCAACCCTCTTGACTTTAATTTATGGGGGCATTTGAAAGCTCTTGTCTACGCAACCCCGGTACCAAATGTAGAGACTCTTCGTGCTCGTATTGTGGACGGCTGTGATACAATACGCCACTCTCCAGGGCTGCATCATCGCATCAGGGATTCCATGCGACGGAGGGTGGATGCATGTGTCCTCGCTAACGGAGGACATTTTGAACATTTCCTGTAACAAAGTGTTTGAAGTCACGCTGGTACGTTCTGTTGCTGTGTGTTTCCATTCCATGATTAATGTGATTTGAAGAGAAGTAATAAAATGAGCTCTAACATGGAAAGTAAGCGTTTCCGGACGCATGTCCACATAACATATTTTCTTTCTTTGTGTGTGAGGAATGTTCCCTGAAAGTTTGGCCGTACCTTTTTGTAACACCCTGTATACGGGAACTGGATTTACATCGTAAACTCCATTTCATCTTGTCTCTACACATCTCCTGCTCCTCCCTCTTTTTAATAATTCCCTCTTCATCCCCCCTTCTCTCTATACATCACCTGTTCTCACTTCTCTCTCCGTTTCATACTCTCCAATTCCTATGCCCATCACAACTGTCTCTGACGCTGTGCCTTTTTTATTACTATTGTAAAAAACATTGACAGTGAAATGAAGTCGATAAAATCAGTGGGTATATCAGTTGGAACATTGTTACACAGGGCATGAGAGACACCTTTCCAGCTGTTATATCGGTGAGAACAATAGTTTCAATGACACTATTTTCCATAGTTGTAATCGGTGAATCGATAGGATAACGAAGTTTTGGACGATTCAGGTTCCATAGTATTATTCCAATCACAAGACGACAAACCATAAACACAACCTTTTTGTGTTTTCTGTAAAACCGACGGCAAGGAAGAAGACGGAACTGCAAATTTTTGCCATTGTTTTGTGTACAATTTTTGTTTGGAAAAATGTGTACACAGAGGTGATACGACTATTGGATTAGGGGTATGCATATATACAGTTGGTTGTAGTATCTCGTACACAAGGTATAAAATGGCAGTGAATTTTCAGAGCAGTCATTTGTACATGTGAAGAGGTTCTGGTCGCGATTAAGGCCTCACGACTCGAATTAGCAGACTTCGAACGTGGAGTGGTAATTGGAGCTAGACGCATGGGACATTTAGTTTCGTAAATCGTTGGGGAGTCCAGTAATCCGAGATCCATAACGTCAAGAGTGTGCCAGAAATACTAAACTTCAGGCAATACCTCTCACCACGAACAAAGCAGTGGCCGATCGGGTTCACTTAACGACCGAGAGCAGCGGCATTTATGTAGTGCTGTCAGTACTAACAATAAAGCAACGCTGAGTGAAATAACAACATAAATCAATGTGGGACGGACGACGAACGTTTCCGTTACGGCAATGCGACGACATTTGGCTTTAATGTGTTGTTGCGGCAGACGACTGACGGAGTGCCTTTTTTTCTCTTGGTCATAAGTCTTCTGACTGATTTGATGCTGCTTTCCACGAATTCCTCTTCTGTGCTAACCTCATCATCTCAGAGTAGCACTTGCAACCTACGTCCATAATTATTTGCTGCATGTATTGAAATCTGTCTTCCTCTACAGCTTTAGCCCTCTACAACTCCCTCTAGTATATGATGTCTTAACAGATGTCCTATCATCCTATCCCTTCTCCTTATCAGTGTTTTCCATATATTCCCCTCCTCTTTAATTCTGTGCAGAACCTCCTCATTCCTCACTTTATCAGTCCACCTAATTTTCAACATTCGTCTCTAGCACCACATCTCAAATGCTTCAATTCTCTTCAGTTCGGGGTTTCCCACAGTCCATGTTTCACTGCCATACAATTATGTACTCCAGATGTACATTCTCAGAAATTTCTTCCACAAATTAAGGCCGATATTGGATATTAGTGGACTACTCTTGACCAAGAATGCCATTTTTACCATTGCTAGTCTCCTTTGATGTCCTCCTTGTTCCATCCGCCATTGGTTATTTTACTGCCTAGGTAGCAGAATTCCATAACTTCATCTATTTCGTGACCGTCAATCCTAATGTTAAGTTTCTCGCTGTTCTCATTTCTACTACTTCTCATTACCTTCGTCTTTCTTCGATTTACTCTCAATCCATACTCTGTACTCATTAGACCATTTATTCCGTTCAGGAGATCATGTAATTCTTCTGCACTCTCACTCAAGATAGCAATGTCATCAGCTAATCGTATCGTTGATATCCTTTCACCTTGAATTTGAATTCCTGTCATGAACATTTCTTCTATTTCCATCGTTGCTTCTTCGATGTATAGATTGAACAGTTGGGGCAAAAGGCTACATCCTTGTCTTTCACCCTTTTTAGTACGAGCACTTCGTTCGTGGTCATCTACTCTTATTATTTCCTCTTGGCTGTTGAATATATTGTATATGACCCGTCTCTCCTTACTTTTCTCAGAATTTCGAACATCTTGCTCCATTTTACACCATCGAGCGCTTTTCCAGGTCGACAGATCCTATGAACGTGTCTTGATTTTTCGTTAGTCTTACTTCCATTATTAACCGCTACGTCAGAATTGCCTCTCTCGTGCTTTTACCTTTCCTAAAGCCAAACCGATCGTCATCTAGCGCATCCTCAATTTTCTTTTCCATTCTTTTGTATATTATTCTTGTAGGAAAATTGGATGCATGAGTTATTAGGCTGATTGTGCTGTAATTCTCGCACTTGTCAGCTCTTGCCGTCTTCGGAATTGTGTGGATGATGCTTTTCCGAAAGTCAGATGGTATGTTGCCATACTCACACATTCTACATACCAACGCAAATAGTGGATTTGTTGCCAATTACCAAAAGGATTTTACAATTTCTGATGGAATGTTATCTACCACTTCCGCATTATTGATCTTAAGTCCTCCAAGTCTCTTTTAATTTCTGATTCTAATAGTGACCCCCCGTCTCTTCTAAATCGTCTCCTGTTTCTTCAACTATCACATCACACAAATCTTCCTCTTCATAGAGGCTTTAAATGTATTCTTGCCATCCGCTCTGTCTCCTCTGCATTTAAGAGTGAAGTTACCGCTGCACTCCTTATGTTGTCACCCTTGCTTTTAATGTCACCGAAGGTAGTTTTGTCTTTCCTGTATGCTGAGTCTGTCCTTCCGACAGTCATATCTTTTTCGATGTCTTCACATTTTTCCTGTAGCCATTTCGTGTTAGCTTCCCTGCACTTCCTATTTATTTCATTCCTCAGTGACTTGTAATTCTGTATTGCTGAGTTTTGCGGAACATTTTTTTACTTCCTCCTTTCACCGATCAATTCAAGTATTTCTTTTGCTACCCATGGTCCTTCGCAGTTACTTTCTTTATACATATATTTTCCTTCCAAACTTCTGTGATGGCCGTTTTTAGAAATGTCCATTCCTCTTCTGTTGTACTGTCTGCTGAGGTATTCCGTATTGCTTTATCTATAGCCCTAGAGAACTTCAAACGTATCTCGTCATTCCTTAGTACTTCCGTATCCAACTTCTTAGCGTATTGATTCTTCCTGGCTAATGTCTTGAACTTCAGCCTACTCTTCATCACTACTATATTGTGATCTGAGTCTACATCTGCTCCTGGGTACCCCTTACAATCCAGTATCTGATTTCGGAACCTCTGTCTGACCATGATGTAATCTAATTGAAATCTTCCCGTATCTCCCGGCCTTTTCCAAGTATACCTCCTCCTCTTGTGATTCTTGAACAGGGTGTTCGCTATTACTAGCTGAAACTTGTTACAGAACTCAATTAGTCTTTCTCCTATTTCATTCCTCGTCCCAAGCTCATATTCTCCTGTAACCTTTTCTTCTACTCCTTCCCCTACAACTGCATTCCAGTCACCAATGACTATTAGATATTCATCTCCATTTACACACTGTATTACCATTTCAATATCCTCATACACTTTCTCTATATCTTCATCTTCACCGCGCGGGATTAGCCGAGCGGTCTAGGGAGGGCAGTCATGGACTGTGCGGCTTGACCCGGTGGAGTTTCGAATCCTCCCTCGGGCATGGGTGTGCGTGTTTGGGTTGTCTTTAGGATAATTTAGGTTAAGTAGTGTGTAAGCTTAGGGACTGATGACCTTAGCAGTTAAGTCCCATAAGATTTCACACACATTTGAACGTTTTTTCTTCATCTTCAGCTTACTACGTAGGCACGTGTACCTGAACCATGGTTGTCAGTGTTGGATTGCGGTCGATTCTGATAAAAACAACCCTATCACTGAATTGATCACAGTAACACACTCCCTGCCCTACCTTCCTATTCATAACGAATCCTACTCCCGTTATACCATTTTCTGCTGCTTCTGATGTGACCCTGTACTCATCTGACCAGATATCCTTGTCTTCTTTCCACTTCACTTCACTGATCCCTATATATCTAGATTGAGCCGTTGCATTTCCCTTTCCAGATTATCTAGTTTCCTTACGACGTTCAAACTTCTGGCATTCCACGCCCCGACTCGTAGAACGTTATGCTTCCGTTGATTATTCAATCTTTTTCTCGTGGTAACCTCCCCCTCGGCAGTGCCCTCCTGGAGATCCGAATGGGGGACATTTCCGGAATCTTTTGCCAGTGTAGTGCATTTACTAACAGTAAAACATCACCTGCAGTGCATCTCCTGAGTTCTTGACTATATCAGTTGGACCCTAGACGACTGAAAAACTGTGTCCTGGTCGGATGATCCCAGATTTCAATTGGTAAATGCTGATGGTAGGGGCTATAATGGTGTGGGCTGTGTTTACATGGACCATTGAGTGTAATTGGTTACGTTCGACTACTTGGAGGCCATTTGCAGCCATTAATGCACTTCATGTTCCGATTGGACGATGGAATTTGTATGGATGACAATGCGCCATGTCACTGGGCCATAATTGTTCCCAATTATTGCAGATAACATTCTAGACAGTTCTAGCGAATGATTAGACCACCCAGATCTCCTGACATGAATCCCATCGAACCTTTACAGGACATAATCGAGCAGTAAGTCGTGTGCAGTATCATACACCGACGCCACTTTCGCTATTATGGGCGGCTATAGAGACAGCATGGCTCAGTACTTCTGCAAGGGACTTCCAACAACTTGTTGAGTCCATGTCATGTCGAGTTACTGCAGTACGCCAGGCATATGGAGGTCTAACACGATGTTAGGAGGTATACCATGACTTGTGTTACTTCAGTGTATGAGGAGAAAGTATACACAGGGGAGACAGAATGGTTTAGAAATGGTTTACGTGTCTTCGTATCGTAGCTGAAAGATACCTGAACTGCATATAATCACTGCATAGCACAGTACTTACTTTCTTGCCGTCACTTTTAACAGACATCGCGTATTTTATCGTGCAAAAGTCAAACAACGGAAAATCCAGGATGGAATTTTAACAGTATTAAAAAGGGTTTCAGTTGCCTGTGACTGCAGTCGTGTATAGTTGCGTTTGCGTGAGTATCTGTGAGCACGTGTGTGTGTATGTGTGTGTGCGTCTGTCGTCTATTGTTAACTGCAATCTATCCTCGATAAGCTGGAAACATTGTACGTTTAAAGCCGGCGGCAGGCATTAGAATTCATCCGCAATTGTACTGAATGATTTCTCAGAAAATTATTTTGAACAATTATTTCATGAGCCCACAGTATCCTAACTGTGCCCACTCACAAAACAAAAACTTTTGCAAACTCCTTCTCAGTTGCCGCTGCCCGCCTCTGGAACAAACTGCCCCTTACCTTGCGCAAAATTCGATCTCCTGCTGCTTTTAAGAAGAAGTTGAAGCATTTCCTACTATCATCCTCACAAAGTTCTCCACAAAATTAATGTACAAGGACAATCCCCTCATCTGTCAAATAGCAAAGCTAGCGTCTCCTATCTTGCTCCTGAGATGCCTTCCTCTTCATCTTTCTCTATTAGCCACGCAATCTTCTTTTCCTTTATATTTCCTTAATTATGTTTCATCATGTCTCTATTCTTCTCCTCCCTTCACCATGAGTCTCCCTCATACTCCCTGCTGCCGGCACTCCTATCTAAAATCTGTCTCTTCAATAATGTCTAATTATAACAGTACTTGTGACCTAAGAATATAAACTCTATATGTATGTATTTTTCCAGGTGTACCTTTCAAATTGTTTATTTCACTTTTTGTACTAGATGTAGTTTAACATGCCTACTAAAACATATGAATGTAAAATAAGTAGAATGCCTGGTTAGATGTAAGAGAGGGCCTGATGGCCCTAATCTTGCCAGGTTAAATAAATCAATAAATAAAATAAAATAAATAAATAAATGGTTGCGAAAGCATACGCGACCTCTTAGCAACAAATATTCTGGATAAATAGGGAGTATCACAATGGATACAGGGATTAGCGACCACAAGGCAATTGCTGCTAGGCTGGGTACCGTAACACCCACAACCATCAAAAACAAACGCAAAGTACATTTATTTAAAAAAAACTGATAAAAGTGCTCTCAACGCATTTTTAAGAGACAGTCTCCACTCCTTCCGTTCTGATCATGTAAGAGGAGAAATGATGTGAAATGATTTCAAAGAGATAATATCGACGGCAATTGAGAGATATATACCATGTGAATTAATAAGTGGTCGACTGATCCCCCATGGTTCACAAAACGAGTGAGATCGCTGTAGCAGAAACAACGAAATAAGCATGCCAAATTTAAAAGGATGTAAAATCCCCAATATTGCCAAAGTTTCGCAGAAGTTCGAAGGATAGCGTGTACTCCAGTGCGAGATGCTTATAATAATTTCCACACCAAAACTCTGTCTCGTAATCTAACAGAAAACCCAAAGACATTCTGGTCATGCATGAAGCACACAAGTGGCAAGATTGATTCAATACCTTCACTGCGCGGTAATAACGGTGAAGTCACTGATAACAGTGCCACTAAAGCAGAGTTATTAAACACGGTTTTCCGAAACTCTTTCACCAAAGAAGACGAAGTAAATATTCCTAAATTCCAATCGAGAATAATTGCCAAGATGAGAAATATAGAAGTAGATATCCTCGGTGTAGCAAAGCAGCTTAAATCATTGAATAAAGGCTAGGCCTCCCTCCAGACTGTATACCAGGCAGGTTCCTCTCAGAGTATGCTGATATAATAGCTCCATATTTAGCAATTATACACAACCTCTCGCTCACACAAAGATCCGCACCTAAGGACTGGAAGATTGCTCAAGTCACACCAGTACCCAAAAACTGAAGTAGGAGTAATCCACTGAATTACAGGCCCATATCACTAACGTCGATTTGCTGTAGGGTTTTGGAACATGTACTCTTTTCGAACATTATGAAGTACCTCGAAGAAAACGATTCATTGACACATAGTCGGCAAGGATTCAGAAAATATCGTTCTTGTGAAACACAACTAGCTCTTTATACTCATCAAGTGATGAGTGCTATCGACAGGGGATGTCAAATTGTTTCCATATTTTTTGATTTCCAGAAGGCTTTCGACACCGTTCCTCGCAAACGTATTCTAACCAAACTGCGTGCCTATGGAACATCGCCTCAATTGTGCGAATGGATTCCTGATTTCCTGTCAGAAAGGTCAAAGATCATAGTAAGAGATGGGAGATCACCCAGTAAATCAAAAGTAATATCCGGCGCTCCCGAAGGAACTGTTATAGGCCCTCTATTGTTCCTGATCTATATTATCGACATAGGAGACAATCTGAATAGGCCTCTTAAATTGTTTGCAAATGATGCTGCCATTTACCGTCTTGGAAAATCATCAGATGACCGAAACGAATTGCAAAATGGTTCTGATAAGATATCAGTATGTTGCGAAAAGTGACAGTTCTACCTGAATAAAGAAAAGTGTGAAATTATTCAGATGAATACTAAGAGAAATCTGCTTAATTACGGTTATGCAATAAGTCACACAACCCTGAAGGCTGTAAATTGTACTAAATACTTAAGGATTACAATTACAAATAACCTAAATTGGAACGATCACGTAAATAATTTTGTGGGTAGAGCAAACCAAAGACTGCGATTCATTGGCAGAACACTTAAAAGGTGTAACAGGTCTACTAAAGAGAGTGCTTGTCCGCCCTATACTGGAATATTGCTGTGGCGTGTGGTATCCGCATTAGGTGGGACTGACGGATGACATCGAAAAAGTTCAAAGAAGGGCAAATCATTTTGTATTATGGCGAAATAGGGGAGATAGTGCCACAGACATGATAGGTTGATTGGAATGGTAATGACTGAAACAAAGGTGTTTTTCGTTGGGGCAGGATCTACTCATGAAATTTCAATCACCAGTTTTCTCCTCCGATTGCGGAAACATTCTGTTAGCACTCACCTACACAGGAAGAAATGATCATGACGATAAAATAAGAGAAAGGAGGGCTCGCACAGAGAAATTTCAGTGTTCGTTTTTCCCGCGCCGTTCGAGAGTGAAATGGTAGGGAGACAGCTTGAAGGTGGTTTATTCAACCCTCTGCAGGCACTTTATTGTCAATTGCAGAGTAATCACGTAGATGAAGATGAAGGGGTTACTGGCCAAAAGCCCTGTTTGTGACAGTCTTTTTGTTGTGCCTGTCTGCGACTCAGAATTTCCTATTATTGTTATTGTGCAAAAGCTAATACAAGTGCACAGCTTCGCCTGTTTGTTGGGCTACCATCCACCCTTGTTGCTTTAGCCACATCTTGCACGTAAAGCGTTCCTCGTCTTACGGCTTGGGATTTATAGACACTTAAAGGCATAGCTGAAATGTCCCGAAACAAGTTACGAGTGTAATAAACAGGATTTTCACGAAGCTGAAGCCGTTTTCTCTTTTCCAAGATGCAGATTCGCAGCTGTGGTCATCCTGGCTATAGAGCATTTTACGTAATTTCCTACTGGATGATTCCTGCATCGTCGTAACTGCACCAATAAGTGGATCACACCTTGCGATCCCTCGTCCACGCCTTGACGCCTAACCTGCTGCCCAAAGAAAAATAAATAATAGTGGCTCGCGCTTGCCACACGTACATCGATGTATATAACCAATCTAAAAACATACGACTTGTAACAGCTACAATTATTAGTCAACAAACGACGTAAATACTGATGTAATGTTCTTCAGTAAGCGGTCCTCAGTCACCAATAGGAATATCAGCACTTACACGTGTTACACCGTGAAAAGGAGTCTGTCGTACAAGTCGTTAACCATATGAGATATTCACAGTGATTTGAAAAAGATTACCACTTCAGCAGAAGCGTTCCTGAAATCTCTCCACAGTTAAAAAATGCCTAACCTACTAGCTACCGACTGTACACATAAAAATTGTTCAACTAGAATGCATAAGAACCCACGAATCCTCCATATTCAGCCAACCTAAAATGGTCTGCTGTCTTATGCAGTAATTTTCCTACATTTGATGACATTTTTTCAATCAAATAATTGAAATTTCCCTCAACAGTTCAGTGGTAATGTATTACTGCTAATAACAGTCCAATTTATCCTTTAAAAGCTATCTTATGTCTTTCCACTTTCACATAGATAATGAATCTACACTTCAATGCTTCTTCCACCAATTAGTGTTACTAAGAAAATGCTGTTCTAACGACATCTGGTGGGTTTTTAATTCATTCTTAATTACATATTGGGTCGTATGAGGGATTGCTCTGTATTTTTCGTTAATACTTCCTATAATAAACAAGTCAAAGTTAACATATACCTGATACGCATGATGTAATCGGTAACTGTTTACAAAGTACCACAGTGATGTAAAGGAAGTCGAGACGAAGAATTTTATGCGGGGCACTTGGCCTACAAGCACGACTTCGTCTACAGCGCGTGCACTAGGCGCGCAGTTTCCTATTCTCTTGCACTCTGTGCGCAAACTGTTGGTCCTCGAAATGAAACGAATGAGACATATTTTGTGGCAAATTTAATGTCATAGGAATTTGTACTGGGGTACTCTACCGCCAGAGACTGCGGCTTTCGAGTTATTGAAGGAAAAATTTACAAAATTGACCTTCAAATGCATCTCCAGTTCCACACTCACATCCCAATGTTGATGATATGTATTATAGTGCTGATGGCGTTCCGTCCTACCACTGTACCATATTGTGCGACTAACCGAATTACATTTCATGTCCGGCCATTCTTGGCCTTCACTGAGTGTGCTTCCTTACTCCACCAGCTTAATAGTGCACTTGCAAATTGTTAAACCGATGTTTGTTCAAAGTATACGTAAAAATTGTTGAATTTTAACAGCAAAAACTAACAATTTAATTGCTTTGTTTGCTTACTCTTATGACTAGGAAACTAATGTGATTGTAAGGGTTAAGTATGGATCGAAATGGCAGCTTAATTACACTGTTCTGCGAAACTTAAGAACGAGGAAGACAAAATAACGCAGCGTATTAACAACTGAGTAGAAATGAATAAAAGTTGCACAAGAAGCTGAACATTACATAGCGTGAGCTCAGAGTGACTATAGCGCCACATGGGGCTGGCCCCGCAAGACGAGGCAGTGAAGGAACGGGAAAAGACATTGTTTTTCGTTCAGGGAGCTGGTACGGTGGACTTCGGTGATGTTCTTTATTACAACACGGCCAGGGCACAAGATATGGTGGTCTTCACGTGGGAGAGAATCATTGGGAAGCTGGAACCCTGACGAACTGTGAAGAGTGTAGCCCTAGAGATTGGTATTCCTCACACCATTTTTTCACGAGCAAGAGAAGCGTTCCGAACCACAGACCTCCCGCTCGACAGAGAGGAAATGGTTTATCACGATCAAATACAGCAGCAGATAACAACTGCATTGTGCAACTGGGAAGTAAGGACCCACGGCAGTCAGCGGGTGCAGTCGCAGTCACATTTAATAGACCTGCAAGGTACGCGATCTTACGGCCAACAGTGGTACGGCGACTGCAGTAGGGGATGTCTCTTTTCACGACAACCAGTATGTTGTGTTCTGGTCATACCCGCACATTGGCGGCATGGTTTGCGATGCTTCCAGGAGCATAAGGGCCTGAACGAAGGAAGGAGAAGTGGGGTCGCAAATCTTCTCCAATGAGAGCATTTCAGTCTGAGTAGTGAGTCTGAACTTAGGGTTATATGACGAGAGGTGGGAATCGTAGAGCCCCCGGGAGCGTCGTGTTGGTGGTTAAGGTCTCATTATGTGGGGAAGGATAGTGTTGCATGGGCGTACTGAACTGTAAACCATCCAACACTGTGCACTCATCGATCAACTTTGTTATGACACTGTATTGCTTCCCCATTTTCAGGAATGCATTGTGACCTTAGTTTATTTTTATGGATGACTATGCGCGACCACACCCAACAGCGTAAGTTGAGCAGCTCTTAGAACGGGAGGATATTAGGTAAACGGACTGTCCTACCCATTCCTCCGACTTAGATCGCATCGTGCAAGTGTGGGATGCGTTGGCGACACCTATTGCAGCTGCAACGACCATCGAGCAGTTATCAAGCACGCTACAAGTACTCATTACCATCCTTGCGGTCACGACTGGATCACGTTGCAGAGCATTCGTTGTCGTACCTGGTGATCACAGACCCTACTACAAACCAAGTTCCGTCTTTTATAAAGTGCAGGTGGCGATTATAAATCGCGGCGACTCCAGTGTAATTATTAGCTTTGAATGAAAGTGTCAGTCTTATTCGTGTCGTTGCCTACTTCCTTCATTTACCTTCTGTACTACACTCGAGTAGTTCTTACTGTGTATACTCCCAGTTTCATCCAGCTATGTTAGGTGGGAGTGAGACATTATTGCAAAGTTACTTTTGTACTTGCGTAGCGCTTACAAAGGTCGACTGTGATTCATTACCCTCTAGCAGGTTTAAGTTACAGTAGTAACAAAATAGCAGACTAAGCTGGTGAACTGCACTCTGATTTGGATGCCTCGGAAAGATTTAGGTAAATTCTACTTCGCACATTGCTTAGCTGATAGAAACCTCTGTTCAGCAACTGATTTCCTTTTTGGAACTAGTGAAAGTGAATGGAACATGGCTGACAAGGTTCTAGACGTAGCAAGTACAAACCCCTTCCCCCAAGCTATTCACAGTGGGCGCTCTAACGTACGTTTGACGGGAAGTGGAAGAAGGCAACTCAATTTCCCAGCGGGACGTTTCCACTCAGACCGGCCATAACTACATTACGAGCGCTGCCAGCATGTCCCCTCCGTCTCTACCACTATCTTCTGCTTCCGCCGTAGCTTCACGGGATGAATCGGCCCAACGTAGCAACTCTCCCCCTGCCCTATCTGTACCATTAGCCCAAATTTAATGTAGCGCCGTCCCATTGCACCAGCTCTCGCTGCCATATAAAACGCATTTCTGCAGGGCCGTCTTTCACGCTGTCCGTGGTCTGTAGTCGGCATCCTCTACTACTTAACGCACTACCATCATAAGGTTAGCGTGGTCTCTGTTATAACGCGACAAAATCGAGTTTTCAGGACCAATAGAATAGTCTCACAAACCTGAAATCTGAAAGAGCGTCTGCACAGTCTGAGGCAGCGTAATTCCCTACACCGCTCGAACCCTCTGCCCGAAGCAATAGCTTCCCAGCTGTTGTAAGTGACAGTACTTTTCGGGTGTCGAGTCATCGGCAAAATAGCTTAAACAGTAAAAAGTAGTGAGAGGGACACAAATACCTATTACAGAACAGTAGCCTTTCCATTTTGCAAGAGAGTATGATGATTAATCAGAATTCTACCGACAAACTTTCATTGGAGGTAACCATGAATAAAACTACAAAAAAAGTCTAGTAAACATTGACTCTAAAATGAATACCTTAAGAACTGTCAGCACTTGTTCATCTACGATACTGCGGAACACATTTCTTCAACTGAAAGCCGCTTTCCGCAATTGTGGAGGAGGTAGTATGGATCCAAACGAGAGAATGCGTAACTTAAGAGCTGTGAGCACTTGTTAAGTACCAGAAATGTGGGGTGTATAGGTGTAATACCGTCTTTTGCAGCTCTAATGAAGACTGTACTAAAACCAAACGCCTTTCACTTTATTTTAAGGCGTGCTCAGTGGTCACTCAAACAGTATGTTTTTCTTTTTTTTCCATCTTACAATTTTGTTTGCCAGGATCTTGAACAGTTTGCATGCTATAACTTACCACTATAAAAGGTAGTAATTCATGTCGTTACAGTTTTTTATTGTATGAGTCTTTCTTTCTGTTCTTCCGCATATATGCGTTAGATTTTATCACACAGCTCTTTCACTAGCAAAAAATGTATTCACGTTGTTTTGTAAAGAATCATTGCCATCTCGTGTGTGGTGTGTGTGTGAGTGCGTGTGTGTGTGTGTGTGTGTGTGTGTGTGTGTGTGTGTGTGTGTGTACCCCTGTTTTAATAGTGGTCATTGTCCTTTTTACTCTGTGTGTGTGTGTGTGTGTGTGTGTGTGTGTGTGTGTATGTGTGTGTGTGTTTCTCAGAGAGCTAAGATGTCCAAACCACTGCGTGTGTTAATTATTGCTTCACTATGATACAGCAGTGGTTGATATAGGATGGTGATATTGTATAGTTCGTTATATTATTTTGTGTTGTCTAGCGGGGGACTGATTGTCCCATATCTATAATATGCTTTATTAAATGAAATAACGTTTGGTTGCTGATGTTTTCCTGGTCATTTGTTGTGTGTTTCTTCCCTATGACTGGTTTCGGAATTTGGAAGTCCTCTAGTATCTTTAGGAGATCTACATCTTCATCTACATCTACATCCATACTCCGCAAGCCACCTGATGGTGTGTGGCGGAAGGTACCTTGAGTACCTCTATCGATTCCCTTCTATTCCAGTCTCTTATTGTTCGTGGAAAGAAGGATTGGCGGTATGCCTCTGTGTGGGCTCTAATCTCTCTGATTTTATCCTCATGGTCTCTTCGCGAGATATACGTAGGAGGGAGCAATATACTGCTTGACTCTTCGGTGAAGGTATGTTCTCGAAACTTCAACAAAAGCCCGTACCGAGCTACTGAGCTTCTCTCCTGCAGAGTCTTACACTGGAGTTTATGTATCATCTCCGTAACGCTTTCGCGGTTACTAAATGATCCCGTAACGAAGCGCGCTGCTCTCCGTTGGACCTTCTCTATCTCTTCTATCAACCCTATCTGGTACGGATCCCACACTGCTGAGCAGTATTCAAGCAGTGGGCGAACAAGCGTACTGTAACCTACTTCCTTTGTTTTCGGATTGCATTTCCTTAGGATTCTTCCAATGAATCTCTGTCTGGCATCTGCTTTACGGACGATCAACTTTATATGATCATTCCATTTTAAATTACTCCTAATGTGTACTCTCAGATAATTTATGGAATTAACTGCTTCCAGTTGCTGACCTGCTATATTGTAGCTAAATGATAAGGGATCTTTCTTTCTGTGTATTCGCAGCACATCACGCTTGCCTACATTGAGATTCAATTGCAATTCCCTGCACCATGCGTCAATTCGCTGCAGATCCTCCTGCATTTCAGTACAATTTTCCATTGTTACAACCTCTCGATAATCGATATACCACAGCATCATCCGCAAAAAGCCTCAGTGAACTTCCGATGTCATCCACAAGGTCATTTATGTATATTGTGAATAGCAACGGTCCTACGACACTCCCTGCGGCATACCTGAAATCACTCTTCCTTCGGAAGACTTCTCTCCATTGAGAATGACATGCTGCGTTTCTTGTTACTAAATCTCAGTACTATTATATTCCTTTCTATTTTGGTCGAATGGTAGTATTTTTGATAGAGGTGTTCTGCAAACCTTGAATGGATTGTGCTGTATTTTAGTACTCTTTTTTGTTCCTTGTTAGTAACTCATAAAGTATAGATCTTCACTACTGTAACACTGGAGTGGCAAATGTCAGATTTTTGGAACAAGTCAGTGTGATCTTCCTTTTGTAGACATTTGGGTATACAGTTATTGCTTTGGTGTGCTATTTTTATCCCTTGTTTCTTGAGAATGTTCTCAGTCCTGTGTGTCAGCTTGTTTCTGTATGTGAGTGATGTGAGTCATGTTGATATATGCGCTTGTGATGGGTATTGTGGGTCTCTGTATCTGTGATGTGTCATCCATTTTTATTTTTATGTTTTTCTTGTTCAGTTTTGTTTTTTTCCTAATTGAATTATTCTTATTACTGTAGTTCCATTTTTCAAGTGGTACTGTGTTCCTTCTGTAGAGCATATATCTGAAGCCACATCTTTCTCGGGTTTGTGTGGGGTTAGATGACTGATGTAATATTTTCTGTTGTGGTATCTTTCCTGTAAATGCTGAATGGGTTTTGTTGTTTTTCTTTCTGATGGATATGTCTACGAAGTTTATTTAGCCTGTTTGTTCTATCTTTAAGGTGAACTTTAAGTTTTTGTTCAATGTGTTTACATCTGTATGTAGTTGTTTTGTTTTATTTTCCGGTCCATATACCAAGCAGAGGATTTCATCCACGTATATCCGTCAGTACAGTATATTGTATTTTTCTGATACTACTGTGTGGAAAATCCATCTTCTACTTTGTTCATGAAGATATATGGTAACTTTCTTGAAATTGCGGTTCCCTTAGGCAATCCGTTTTGTTGTAGGTAGAATTCTTTATTGGATTCTAAATACTTTTGGTCTGTAATGAGGTTTAAAACGTGTCTACTTCTATTAAGTGTTCATGTGGTAAAGGATTGTAAGTATCTAGGTTTATTCTGTTATCCTGATTGTTTCTTTGATTGGCATGGTGAAGGACATGTTTAAGTTATCAAATGAGATTAATGTAGCTGCATCTGAACATATAAGCCCTATATGTGGGTTATTAGTTCGTCTATGTCTTTCACTGTTCTGTCACTTTGTGTTTTATGTTTGCACTGTTAGTACATTTAGCATATCACTGGAGAGAGTCAATGTGGGTGAGTTTCTGTAGTTTACGGCTGGTCTGTGGGAGTACTTGCTTTGTAAGTCTTTGGCTGGTTCTCGAGTTTTGCGACGTTAGATTTCATATCTGTCATATTTTTGTCTATTATCAAGTGTGTGTTCTATCGTCTTTAGCACGCTTTTCATTTATGTTTGGAACCTTTTTGTTGATTTTCTTCTCTGAAATTAATTCTTGTGTCTTGTTATCGTAATCTTTTTTATCCATAGGGACAACTGTGTTCCATTGTCTACCTCTGTTATGATTATGATTTCTCTGTGTAGTTTTCTCTAAGGGTTTCCAGAGTTTTAGCTTCTGTGCTTATCTATTTTGTTTGATTGTGTTAATATTTTGTCGGCTACTGTGGCCGAGCGGTTCCAGGCGCTTCAGTCCTGAACCGCGCTGCTGCTACGGTCACAGGTTCGAATCCTGCCTCGGACATGGATGTGTGTGATGTCCTTAGGTTAGTTAGGTTTAAGTAGTTCTACGTCAAGGGGACTGATGACCTCAGATGTTAGGTCACATAGTGCTTCGAGTCATTTGAACCACTTTTTTGTTCATATCTTGTATATGATGGTTTTAATAACTTTGGCTATGAATTCTCTTGTGAGGCCTATGTAAATTGTGTTTTTGTCCTTCCAGTATGTTCAGCGATTCTACGACCACATTTTCTACGAAAGGTTCATTTACTGTTGTATTTACATTGTGTTTTAAACCTTTCTCTAGTAGCTGTGTTTCTTCAGCTTCCAGTTTGGTATCTGTAACATTTCTGAGTTCTTCTTAGAGCTGATGTTTGTCTCTCGGCCAGTTTGGAGCTTTTAATTGTATGTATAATTCCATAGCTGTCTTTAGTTTCTTATTTTAGAGTTGCCTTAACTGTTCTATGGCATTACAGGTGTGTTCTTAAACTTTTTACAGTACATAGCAGAAAAAGGTGCTGTTATTTATAATGCCAACTAAGTGGAAGTATTCTTCATATAACTTACGATTAAGTTCGCGTTTTCTATCGTAATTTTACTTCCACGCCAGATTTTTTGAACTAATTACTTTATTCTTTGAGCTGCATGTGAACTGTTCTGATGGTTAGATTGACATATTTAGGTAAAAGTTTATTAAATTTAAATATTTATTAGAGCTGATCAGCTGAAGGCCTCCAGGAAATACTTGACTGGGATTCATGAAAGTACCACTGAAGCAGAGCTACTAAACACGATTTTCTGAAACTTCTTCACGATAGAAGACGAAGTAAACATTCCAGAACTGGAATCAAAAACAACTGCCAAAGCGATTAACTTTGAAGTAGATGTCCTCGGTGTTGTAAAGCAGCTCTCAAAACACTTAAGAAAGGCAAGGCTTGCGGGTCGTGATTGTATACCGATAAGGTTCCTTTCAGAATTTGCTGATATCATAGCTCTATACTTAGTAATCACATAAAACCGCTCGCTCGTAGAAAGCTCCACACTCAACGTCACACCAATACCCAAGAGAGAAGTAGGAGTAATCCACTGAATTCCAGACCCCTTTCACTGACGTCAGTGAGCAGCAGGAGATTGGAACGTATGCTGTTCTCCAACATTGTGAATTACCTCCAAAAAACGATTTATTGACAAATAACCAACACAGATTCAGAAAATATCGATCTTGTGAAACAGATCTAGCTCTTTATTGTCACGAAGTAATGAGTGCTGTCGGCAGGGAACGTCAAACTGTTTCCAGAAGGCATTTGGAATCACTCCATACAAGTGAATTCCATTGAAACTGCGTGATTGTGGAATATCGTCTGAATCGTGCGAGTGTATTCGTGATTTCCAGTCAGAAAGGTCACAGTTCTTAATAACTGACGGTAAGTCATCGAGTTACACAGTAGCAATATCTGACGTTTCCCAAGGAGATTTAGAGGCTCTCTGCTGTTCCTCATCTACATAGACGAGTTTAGGAGACATTTTGAGGAGCCCTCTTAGATTGTTTGCAGATGATGTTATAATTTACACAGGAATTCGCTAAATTTCAGTTACTCGGTAAACCACCGAAATCTGAATGCCCAGCTAAGTACTTTGGGATTACATTTACGTATAACTTAAATTGCAACGATTATAAAGATAATGTTGTTGGGAAACCAAAGGAAAAACTGCGATTTCTTGGCAGACGACTAAAAAAATATAACAGGTCCACTGTAAAGACTGCTTACACTACCCTTGTCCACCCTCTTCTGAATACTGCTGGGCAGTGTGGGATCCGCTTCAGATAGGATTGACAGAGGAAATCGGAAAAGTTCAAAGAAGGACAGTTCGTTTCGAACTATCGCGAATTAAGGAAGAGACAGCCACGGAAATGATACACGACATGGGGTGGCAGTCATTAAAACGAAGATGTTTTGCACTGCAGTAGGACCTTCTCATGAAATTCCAATCACCATCTCTCTTCTCAGAGTGTGAAAATATTCTATTGATGTCCACCCATATTGGGAGAAATGATCATCATAGAACAATAACAGAAACCGGAGCTCACATGGAAAGATTTTCCCACACCCTTTCAAGAGTGGAAGGTCAGGAAAGTTGCTAGAAAGTGATTCGATTACCCCTCTGCCAGACACTTAATTGTGAATTGTAGAGTTATCATGCAGATGTAGACGTAGCTGTCTTCTTTGTTTTTCGCCCTCTTCGACCAAATGCGTTTCACTTTGTCCTAAAGCATCTTCAGTGGACACTGTAACATTATAGTTTTTCACTCTTACAATCTTTTTTGCTAGAATCATGAACATGCCGAAAAACGTAGGAGACAACACTTGGAAGAGATGTGATTCACAGTAGCAAAAATGAACGAATACTGATAACTCTTACAGTATTCATTTTGAAACACATGCTTATTAGACTTTCTTTTCGTTTTGGCCCATATTATTAACTATAAAAATGTGGAAAGCATTGAGATTTCAGTGGAGATGTGTCTTACAGAGGCTAACATGAAGAAGTGCTCAGAACACTTCAGGTTAGTATTTGATGGACCATGTTTAATAGAATTTTTGTCTTGTTTGATCCATAGAATCTTTGTTTCTGGTTCACCCTGTATAGAAGAATGGAAAACAAAATTGAGGATCTCTTAGATGAGGGTCAGTGTAGCTTTAGAAAAGGTAAAGATAATGGATACTCAATTTTGAGGTTACACTTGATAATGAAAACAAAACGTAAGAAAAATAAAGAATCGTTCATTGATTGTTGATCTACAAAGAAAGGTCGACAATTATAACAGGAACCAGACGTTCGAAATTCTCGTGGAAAGAGATGTAAGCTCTGGGGAAAGACTAATGATATACGACATGTTCATGGCTACAGTTGATGAGGTTAAATGGAACTGCAGTTACCCTCCTATTCTGTCGTAATTTCCTCTCGATTCCTGCCTCTTCAACTTGTACCAAGTTGTACTGGGTGTTCGAGATCTTGGTACATTGCTGCATTATAAATGTGTGTTTATTGGTTCTACGTGGGACGTGAAAGTCTTAACGGTTTAACAATGAAATATACAACGCTAACTATACCTAGAAGTAACCCTTTCAATAGAGAGGGCAGCAGCCTTTTGTTTTTACATGACCATAGTTCAGCTGCTATTGACGTTGTTCCATAAACGCTTTAACTATACCTCCTGCAATCTCTTATTTTATCCTTGAAACTATTCTTGTCAGTGGGATTGAACACAATCTGCATTGAATGAGGAAAGAGATTGGTAATTTGGTTACATAGATAGCAAAACGCTATGCTGTACAGTTGCCTAATTTCATTATTCTAGAAGCAGCTTGCGGTATTGGGTTGTGTAACACAGACTCTTAGTATTGTAGATTCTTAGTATCGTAGATTCTTAGTATTCTTATTATTGTAGAGTCTTAGTATTCTTAGTATTGTATTTGCCAGAATCTCTTTCAGAAAACATAGAAACAATTTGTCACACTCTGATACCATAAGTGGATGTAGAATAGATTTAACACGCGCATGGATTGAGCAATGTAGCTCCAGTGCAAATCACAAAGAAACTTAGTATTATTGTAGAATCCCTACAGTTCTAGTAGGGAGTCTCGGTATGGGAAACAGTTAAGATTTTTTTTCCTTATGTGGTAATCTACGTACAAAGAAAACCTCAGTCATATTATGTGGTTGGTGTATGTATTAACTTAAATATCGTTCAGCGTAGCAGCGTTCACGAACGAACAAGTGCAATATTCGAACTAATTGCACTAGCTTACACTGTCCGAAAACGGAACGAATCAGAGATTCCTGAAGGTCTTTATGAAACTGCACGCTGACGAATACACAAATTATGTTTTACACTATCAGGATGGCCCACCTTGTTCTCATAAATATGGTTGTAGTGGATTAGCTAAATGAATAAAATATAACGCGCAAATTAAAATCTGAAAAATATGAAATGCATAAATGAATTTGGTCTTGGTTCGACATTATTTCGTACCAAGAAATTGAACCAACAACTTCAACGGGCATGGTGGAAGTAATACACAATGGCGGGAACACATGGAACCCACCAGTACTCACAAAGAAAACTCTCCGAACATTGTCAAACTGCTATGTAAATCATGGCTGAGGGTCTTATTATATCGAACGGTATGAAATGAAACTTTCTAATTACTCTCGATTTAGGTAGCACATGAACTACTGCTAAACACTTGGTCGGATCTGATTTACAAAGAAGCAAGTTAAACTTGAACGAAAATCCTCTCAAATGGAGTCCCAAATTTGCCAGAATCTCTTTTAGAAAATATAGAAACAATTTGTCACACTCTGATACCTTACGTGGATGTAGAATACATTTAACACGCGCCTGGATTGAGCAATGTAGCTCCAGTACAAGTCACAAAGAAACGACATAAAATTAAATAAATAACTGAATAAAATGCTTTGGTATCATTTCCATTTCCCTTAGCAACCATTAAATATGATTAAATAGCTGCAAAACTTTAATTTCCTCTCGTTCGTCTCTAATCCCAGAATTGGCACGAACATATACCATGGCCACTTTACCAAGAAATTTGCGTAGAGTTCAATTTTATGCTAGGAGAACTATAGTTAAATGCAACAGCCTCATAAGTTCTCTCAAATGAACAATTTTCACCTGCAATTATCCATAAAATAGAGTTCAGAGCTGATGGCCAACATTATGTCCAAATGGTCAGAAGCTATTACTCTATTGTGTCAAAAATGACAATTAAATCCTTTGTCAACACTTCTGTGACTACATTGACTCTAAACGACACATTGGGAACATTTTCAATGATTATGTAATTCAGATAACATGATTGTTACAGAAGATACACCAAACAGCTGCTTATAATGAGTAACCTTGATTTACCATTACCACAGACTGTTTCGGCGTCCATATTGCGTCGTTAGTGGACTGTTTTGTGACTGTCACTGCTGTAATAAGCTCGTAGATGTTGTTGTCAATATGGTAAAGTTTTAATCGTCGAAAATTTAGGTTCTGTCCTTGAAAATGACCGTCTAGACATTAGATACTGTATATGAACGCAGCACGGTGGTCACCCAACCCATTCCGTGCGCCATGTTGTGCACGAACTGAACAACAGATACTCTGGAAATGGTTGGCGCAATGTGGTCCTCGGTAACAGCCCACGTCGTCATCCGATTTAACACCATTAGGTTTTTTTTTCGGTAAGAATATCTAGGTAATCCTTTTCATGTCACTCTGAACTTGCAACCCTAGATGATGTCGAATGCCGCATCAAGGAAGTTTGTAACTCCACAATACCAGCTTCATTATATCCCGTCCGCAGGTCTTTTACAAGATGCATTGCATTGTGCATTAAGGAGCACGACCACGCATTTGAACATCTCGCTTGTGACAAATGTCCGCCACGAGAACATCCATCTGCACTGAGTCAAGTATAGTGTAGGGGAGACCGGGGCAACTTGCAATAAGGGGTAAGTTGGCGCACAGCTTCGTTCTGTTTTACCTCCGTAAGGACTGAGCGCTAGTATCGCAACATTCAAACACACTGAAGACGTTGTATCTTCCATTGTTGTTCCAGTCTGATGGAACTCCCAGAGATCAATGACTTCAGGTATCTTGTTTTCATACAGGTGAGTATTATTTTTTCTCTCTAAGATTTTGTTATCCCATGAAGCCCTAGAATATGTCTGTGTATTTTAAGTAGCTGTGATGGGTAGAGGAGTCAATAATAACTGCATTCTAGTGCTGAATTGCTTCGTAAAACATTTTATATAGCAGTGACGTAGCATCTTGTCTTAAATGTGTTGTTGAGGCAAGTTCGCATATTAGCTTACGGGCATGTTGGCATATGAACGTGGCGTATGCCAACTTACCACTCATTCGTATTTTTTGCACATAGGTATCTGCCGAAGTTTTTAAAACTAGCCGGCCGGGGTGGGGGAGCGGTTCTAGGCGCTACAGACTGGAATTGCGCGACCGCTACGGTTACAGGTTCGAATCCTGCCTCGGGCATGGATGTGTGTGATGTCCTTAGGTTAGTTAGGTTTAAGTAGTTCTAAGTTCTAGGGGACTGATGACCTCAGAAGTTAAGTCCCATAGTGCTCAGAGCTATTTCAACCATTTTTTAAAACTAATTTTTGATAAATTTCGTTAAATGTTTGCTATCAGGAATTACAAGAGAAAGACCGAATGAGCAAAGCGTCCTGCTCTACGCATAAAGAATGCCATAAGTGCTCACACTGTCGATAAAAGAAGCCAAGACGCCACTGCGAAAGAATTCTGCATCCCTGTTCGGAGCTTAGATAGGAGCTGCCAAAAGGTGAGAGAACGTGATGCATCCACTGATGAAGTCCCTGATGTTTCAAGTGTATATACGACTCCTACGAAGATGTGTCAGCCAAGTGACATAACCTTTTTTACAAAAAGTAGCTTCTTAAGCTTTTCCCTGGGAGCGTATTGAACTCCAGGGCTCTATATCTTACTACTACACATACCTGTCATAACATCAGGTTCACAACTGATGAAATACTTCGTATTTTGTGTTAGAGTTTTTCTTTCTGGAACAGTAGTACCTGTTCAGTGAATACCTTAAGAAAGCCTCATATGCTTGCTTCTTACTGAGCCGCAAGTAGATAAGAAAATTTGCTTGTAACACTCCACCGAAAATGAAGTAAACGTGCCACTTTCTTGGGAGAAAAAGAAAACGGCGGGAACTGATACATATTTTATGAAGAGACATTCGACTCTATCCATCCGAAGACCTGAAGCCACAAGCCTAGCCAGGGCCACCAGCCGGCACTGACAATGATGCTAATAAGTCCGGTTCGATGGTAGAAACAAAATTCATCAACTTCTCCAAGCACTTCAATCGCTATTCTAGAAGCTCGAAGGACCACAAAACACTTCTTCTGCTTGACCACCACGACTCTCATTTGTCTATTACAGTAATTGATTCACCTCCGCCCCCCCCCCCCCCACATTGTAGTCATAAACTGCAGCCTCTGGACAGGAGTGTGTTTGGGCCACTTAGAAAAACATGTAAGTACTGCTTGTGATGCTTGGATGAGTAAACATCCTGGCCAAACGATTTCAATCTGTGACGTACCTAGAACCTAGAACAGTGAACACAGCTTTTCCACTTCAAGCAACCCCATCCAGTATCACCGCAGGGTTTCGAGTAAGCGGGATTTGCGCTTTCATTTCTGGCATCTTTTCTGATGTAGACTTTATGCTATCATTTGTCACTGGTCCTCCGTCTCCTGATGGTGCACACACTGTGAATGCCGAAATTGTAGCCTATTTTCCTCCTCGGTAGAGTCCTTCCATCCTATCCACTGCTGCACCTACTCCAAGCACACCAGCTTCGTCACAAATTGTGATACCACAAGATATACGCCCTTTTCCAAAAGCAGGCCCACGGAAACTGTGCAACCGTAGCAGGGAAAGGAGACACGCTGCTATTTTGAGAGACAGTCCAACTAAATGTTCTGGCAATGGAAATAACTGAGAGTAGTAAAGTGTAAATTAGAAGACAAGAAGGGCACAAAGGCTGCAACTCAAAAAAAGAAGATGAGAGAAGGTTCTGGGGGTAGCTATTCAGAAATAACGGAATCTAAAGTCAAGATGTCAGATATAATAAGCAAATGCTGATTCTGAGGATAGCCTTGGTTTCTCACTAGATGCAGATTCGCAAGAGGAATGCGAGACCTAGCTTTCACGACCTAGAGAGTGCTCACCAACACCGACTCCTCAGGGGAACAGCACGAATGTAGTTCAAGAAGACAATTTCGAGCAGTGTCACGTAGATGACTTCGTGGTGGTGAAGCATAGTGCACGGCTATATCCTGCAACTATATTGAAAACTGATGGCAATGCAATATTTGTTTCCACAATGGTGAAAGAAAAGAAATTTTGGACATGGCCAGAGATTCTTGACACGACTTGGTACAACAGAAGCAAAAGAGTGCGAAAACTAAAACCACCAGTTCAGTTGAGCAAACGAGCTATTTTCTTGGTGGACATGAAGTTATGACTCAGTGATTTCATTGTTATTTCATATTTGATTTTCATGTAAATTTTCTTCGTTCATTTTTTCACTTAACAGTGTTTTAATGTTGCTCCTCAATATGCACATCTTTTGTCCTTCATGCTGTATTGAAATTGAGGTATTTTAGTTAGCAACTTATGTTTATTCCTCGTAACCTATTGATATCAACTCGCACCAGCACGTCTGTCAACTTGTCCGACATGTGGGGTGAGTTGGCACAGATGTAACATTTCCGTAAACATTCTTTTACGAATTCAACATGCAATTCAAAGTGATAATTTTATAATTAATTAGTAGCCAAGGAATACCGATATTTGCAGCATCGATCACATAAGAAGTAAGTACTACAGGACAAATTAGATAAATCGTGAAGTAAAAACAATGCCGGCCAGCCCCGGCCTCTCTGCAGCATGTTGCATTCACTTTTGACACTTTGAAGGTTTCTAGTTCCAAAGGTAAATGCGATATAAATGCGATTCAAACCGATCTGTTCTCAGATAATTTAAACACATCACCTACATGATAGAAGAAACTAATGTTCTGTTCAACAAATTGGGTCTCATTTCTGTAGCTCTGAAAAAAGACTCAATAAACTATGTTCATAACCGAGCAGACTGTCGCAGTAAATATTCCTGTCACATACTGTTTTGTAAGTTGCAGTGGAATACGATGTATCTCCCCCAGAGCCGTTAGTTTTAGGCCCTCGGAGCTGTTTCACGTAAAACCCCCGAAAGAGCATTCCATCGAGTGACTTTTGCATCGTATCCAATTACAGTACCAATATCTCAGATCTTTGATTCAAACATCGTTAGATTTTCGTCCATATAATATATTCGTGCTGGAAAAAAATCAGCAGTATGGATTGAGCAAGCCTATAAGTTCGTTGCGCTGCGCGAGTGCCAGACATAGCCGAGGGTTCCATCTTTAATTTTACTGCAAACTCACAACACTATCGGACGTAAAGTTACGGCCCTTCACGTGTATACGCAGTGCACATTCGACCACGATAGACCTCTCATCACTTCAGGTAAGTAAAGCCAGCTTTTATCCTTTTACAATTAATCTGTGATGCTTGTCTTTAATTTTAGTAGGCTTTCATTTATTTTATGCATTCAATTTTGATGAGTAGTGACACCAGTCGACGTTAGGAATCTTTTCTGCTTCATTGACTTCCTTTAATTTTAGTAATACAGAATAACTACTTAAGTGTAGTAATGTGTTTTTACTCGTGATGGCCGGCCGGAGTGGCCGAGCGGTTGTAGGCGCTACAGTCTGGAACCGCGCGACCGCTACGATTGCAGGTTCGAATCCTGCCTCGGGCATGGGTGTGTGTGATGTCCTTAGGTTAGTTAGGTTTAAGTGGTTCTAAGTTCTATGGGACTGATGACCTCATAAGTTGAGTCCCATAATGCTCGGAGCCATTTGAACGATTTTTACTGGTGATGTTTCAGGATTTCACATAACAAAGGTAGAAAAGGGACCCTTCTAGTGTTTTCAGAAACAGTCACAACAAAAGGAATCGAAATTTTAAAGTAAGACTGCAAGGTTAGGTGAAGCCTATATATATTTTTTATATTCATGATATATGACGTTCATAACTAAAATATCAGTTTCCCAAAGCAGTCCGAATACTACCCTCGAAGCTCTCGGGAGAACAGACTATGAATTTCCCCAAGTGAGTATATCACCGATAAATGGACGGGCAGTGTAGCTATGTGGTATGATGCTAGCCTTCTATATGAAAGCCAGAGTTCGCTTCCCACGAGGGTTGTATTTTTAAACATAGGTACATAGTTGCCACATAATTTTAAACGTAATCGCATGCTCTACAATTATTTCCATGACATACATGACAATTGAAAAGAAGGAAAGCAGCACTCGAGACTGGTAATTGCTGGATTGCTGGTTCGAGTCTAGTTTCAGTGATTACTTTTTTAGTTTGTTTCAGTTCAGTTCGAACACCAACGTGATATAAATATATGCTAATTAGCACATATTTAGTTGCCATTTTTATGAAAAATGCACGTCTTCTTATTTCTAATTACATACCGTCCACAAAAATCCTGCAAGAAATATAATCATTCTTTGAAAGCAAGTGAAAGGGACTCACGGAGTTCGAGGATAAAGAACGGCTTTCCGACTTTGCGTTCTTGAGCGATATAACTAGCCACTAAATTACGTTAATACTCGACTCCAAGGAAAAGATGAGGTGATTAACGTCACGCTCGAACTTATTTCCGCATTCCAAATGAGATTTGAGCTTTGGGAGCAACAGTTGTGAACTAAAAAATTCACACATTTTCGTACTTCATCATAGAAATCGATTGCCACGTTGGTGACAGCGATTAAACGCTTAATATGTGGCTTGAAATATGAATTCGAAAACAGATTTCAAGTTTTTGAGAAATATTGTCTGCTTTTTTCTGTATTTGCTACGCTTTCCTCTGTAGACATGTGTTTACTACTGGGACATTTACAAATCGAATGCTGAGAAATGCAACGTGGTGCACAGGTGAAAGGGAAATTTAATCAGGTTGACTTGGAGGAGTTCTATAAAATATATTTGGAAAAGAAGAGATATCCACCACTTTACAAACATGCTTTGAAAATTTTACTATTTGGGAACACTTACGTGTGTGGACAGCTTTTTAGTGTGATGAATTACATCAAATCCCAAATGAGAACACGAATTTGATGTTCATATAGGAAAATCCCTGCGCGCAGCAACAATTTCACTTGACATCAACATTGATTCACTCAGTTCAGTCAAACAAAGCCACACGTCCCATCTACATTGCATTTCATTAAATTCTAAAGAAATGTTCTTTATACCTTGTATATGACAGTCTACTGAATTATTGAATCACTCCCGTATATAAAAAGTGTTGACTGCTGTGTGTCTTAAAATAATCCATAGGTTCAGTCTACTGCAAAAAGCTGATCTCAACAGCCGCCATTACAGGGTCAGTGTGATCGCTACCTATCGATCCCACATCCATCAAAGAAAGGCGGAAATGTCGCCGCGCTGCACTGGACACGCTGATGTGTCCTTGCAGAGCATCAGATGCCTTCGCGATCTGCCGGTGGCCGAGGCTGGCTGTCCTCTCCGCTGGCTGCTGGTATTGGAGAACCGTCAGCTGCGCCTGCCTAGCCGTTGCCCACCGCACGCATTTCCTGCTCCGCGCGCAGCACAAAGCCGCGACGCGACAGCCACCGTATCGCGGGCGCCGCTCGCGAGAAAAATGTCCGCAGCCAGGTTGAAAGCACTTCAGATTTCCGGCGGTGCCATTGCAAGCGCCGAGTCTTCACACACTGGACGAAGAGTCGAGAGGCATGGCTGTTCGATATGGCGGTACTCTTGCTTGCACTTCCTATCCAGAGGCTATAGCGGCGACAACGCGTACGTCCTACTAACTCCGTTTACAAACTCGCTGAGCGTGGGCTCTGGACGTTTGATGTCACACGATGTCCTGTGACAGAGGTTTAGACGAAGGGCGTCAGCTGACAAATGCAACACATTTTTTCTGAATGCAGGCTGTTTTTATTCAGGACTCAGATGGTTCAAATGGCTCTGGGCACTATGGGACTTAACATCTGAGGTCATCAGTCCCCTAGAACTTAGAACTACTTAAACCTAACTGACCTAAGGACATCACACATATCCATGCCCGAGGCAGGATTCGAACCTGCGACCGTAGCGGTCGCGCGGTACCAGACTGAAGCGCCTAGAACCACTCGGCCACTGCGGGCGGCTTCAGGACTGCTATGCACCATATCATTCTCCTTCTTTTTTTGGTTACGAAACCCTGTTTTTCAACATAATGTCCGTTCACTATGGCGGTCTTACCCCACTTACCGAAGGAAGCTCAAAACACTAAAAAATTTCTGCCTTGCACTATGGCGGAGGATATGGAGAGAATGACCCATCCAGAATCCCAGGTGGCGGTTCCCATAAATTTACCAGCAGAGGCTGTAGTTTTGAACTTCTTGAACGGAGTAATGTGGTATGGCGCCACTTGGTGGATTGACGTTTTGTTTTCCTCCGGTTCGTAGTGATGAACTCATTTTCCCATCACCTGCGACGATGTTCGATAAGGAAAACCGTCACGATCAGCCTCGTAATGAGCAGGCAATACCGCACGAATGGTCTTTCGTTGCCTTTCATTGTTTTCTGTCAGGCGACGAGCATCCCAACGGGCACACACCCTCGAGTTCTCCAACTGGTGCTATGTTGGCACCAGAGACGTCCAGTTGAGCAGCGAGGTGTTTTATTATGATCAGTCGATCACTTCGAATGGAAGTGTCCACAGGTTCCAACACTGCAGGAGTCGCATCTGTGAGCGTCCGCCCCGATAGCTGAGTGGTCAGCATGACGGATTGCAGTCCTACGGGCCCGGGTTCGATTCCCGGCTGGGTCGGGGATTTTCTCCGCTCAGGAACCTGGGTGTTGTGCTGTCTTCATCATCATTTCATCCTCATCCGGCGCGCAGGTCGCCCAGTGTGGCGTCGGATGTAATAAGACCTGCACCAAGGCGGCCGGTCCTGCCCTGTAAGGGACCTTCCGGCCAAGGAAGCCAATCGCCCATTTCCATTTTCCACATCTGTGAGTGACTGATCACCACACGGGAGATCAGACCGGTTTGTGTGACCTTGCTACCATGATGACAGATGCCTCGCCTAACGACTCATCGTGCTTTTATTCATTGCGAGGTCTCCGCAGACTTTCTGCTAGCGCCTATGAATATCTGCGATGCTCTGGTTTTCTGCCATAGGAAACTTAATGATAAAACTGTACGTTGAACTTACCTCCGTTACAGATACCATTTTGAATGCTAAGTATAGCACCGCTACCTATTGGAAACATCTTGAAACTATACGGGCGGAAGAGAAAATATTCCACAATGTTCCACAGAAAATCCAGCATTTTTCTCGACAGAGATTAGCCGAGAAGAAAATGTGCTACATTACTTATCGAACGCCCCTCGTACCGAGAGTCCTCCTGTGAGGTAAAATATATATATATATATATATATATATATATATATATATATATATATATATATATATATCGCTAGAATAAAGGTTGCAGTCAATAACAGTGTGCGTTAAGGTGTACCGGATCTCTTCACATTCTACAAGCTAACTGAAGAATGAAAATGTACGACCTCATGCTATAAAGTAATACCTCTGAATATTTATGTGAAAGCTCGTAAAGCTTTTTAAATAAAACCAACTTTATTCTTCAAGTCTACAAATTTATTTCTTAACAAAGTCACTCTCGCGACAAACATATTTCTCTCAACGAGGAACCAATGTTGCTTTCAGGTGTGACACCATGAACGTAGAATGTTTGACTTTGTTGACGGAGCCACAGTCTCACCTCTGCTTGTACCGTTTCATCACAGTGAAAGTGAAGGCCTCAAAAGAATTCTCTAAGTTTGGAGGCAGATGAAACTAGGATGGGACCAAGTCCTGACTGTATGGAGGATGAGCGATGACAGTGGGCCCAAGTCGTCGGATTGCTGTAGATGTTGCAGCGTTCGTGTGTCGCCTGGCACTCTCATGCTCAAGGAGACGGTGCTCCATGTGCGAACGAACTCTAAGAATTCGGTGCTCTACGTTTTCTGCAGGTCTCGCAGTTCATACTTACGTTACACACCACCACGTTAATGCTACAATTCGGAGTCCTCTAGAAGCAGAGAGTTGCAACTGGCGTTGAAGAAGTGGGATAGTCGACCGAACAATAAGCAGGACATGTAGTATATTAACCGACACCAAGAACAAAATAAAAAATTCAGATGCAGTATTTCTCAGCACGCTATTGTGAAACGATCTACGTTACATCTTTTCATTAACGCGTTTTCAGCGACGCTTTGATCTCGGTTGTACCCCCCCCCCCTCCCCCCATGAACCATGGACCTTGCCGTTGGTGGGGAGACTTGCGTGCCTCAGCGATACAGATAGCCGTGCCGTAGGTGCAACCACAATGGAGGGGTATCTGTTGAGAGACCAGACAAACGCGTGGTACCTGAAGAGGGGCAGCATCCTTTTCTGTAGTTGCAGGGGCAACAGTCTGGATGACTGACTGATCTGGCCTTGTAACACTAACCAAAATGGCCTTACTGTGCTGGTACTGCGAACGGTTGAAAGCAAGGGGAAACTACAGCCGTAATTTTTCCCGAGGGCGTGCAGCTTTACTGTATAGTAAAAATCGTAGAGGGAGACCAAGAGATGAATACACCAGGCAGATTCAGAAGGATGTAGGTTGCAGTAGGTACTGGGAGATGAAGAAGCTTGCGCAGGATAGAGTAGCATTGAGAGCTACATCAAACCAGTCTCAGGACTGAAGACCACAACAACAACAACTGTGTTGTAACTCCCTGGCCTTGTTCCAAGAGCGAAATCGTGGAGAAAATGTTTCAAATACTTGTTCCTAAATGACGCACGGTCTTTGTGCTAAGCGATGCATACCTTTGAGTTTCTAGAGTTATGTGTCAAATGTCTTTTATACCCAAAATTTACAACTGAATTCTTTCATTTTTAAGATGCTGCTCAAAGATTGTTGTTAATGCAGGCGTGTAAGATCTCCAAATGTAGTACGATCGAAGCGATACCTCTCAAATAGCTATTAAAAGCTCTTACTCTGAAACGGAAGAATGGAACAACGTCAATGTATTCGAAAAAGGAATGATGTATCCCATGCCGTACCTCATCTGAAAGACCAGCCATGTTTATCAGTCGCAAATGAGAATGAACTGTTTACGATGCTGCCAATTTTTCTCAAAAGCACAGGGAGCCCTACAGAACATTTGGTCACAAGAACAGAGTTGTGTGAAAAATAGAAGTTGATACTAAGAAACTTAGTTATTCTCTTCACAGAAATTAAAAGGCGTGAGAAATGGTTTTTGTTGACTACATTTTTACTAGTTAAAACTGTGCTGCTATTTCTGTACTTCTGTTATCACAAATAAAATGCAGTGCCCTTGTATTAATGGCACTTGAAAGAAATTCTATTGGCACCAGACAGTTACCGAGAATGGCACCTAAAGGGATCTTCATACATTATTTTCTACTTCATCTCAATATTTTTGCAGTGAAGAGGTGAGCAACATAGTCCCACATATCAGAATAGGTGCTCAGTTTTTTAAGCCAAATAAGTTGTGTATAAATAGAGATACATTGCTTTTGTATTCTCCTGACAAATGTGAGATTTGCGCTTAGAACCTTTGACGTCTCTTCATTTTTCAAATATGTTATTCAAAATTACATTCATGCATTTTCCACATCTGTGTAACGATTCGACTGTAGAAGTTGCACGCGTATATGTGTATTCAAGAACTTAGCCAAACTTATGGAATGTCTTGCAGGTGACGTAAGAGGGTTTTAAACTTTCTGTGCATCAAATCCTTTTCCTTTTCTGACGGATACCTTCACACAAACATTAAAAAGGAATATCTCAATAAATTATACAATTAACATTAGAAGTGCAACACAATAATATTTTTTCGGTTGTTTCACACTTAGACAATTGCAAACGACGTAGCATATGGAAAATATTGTAAAATATGTAAATTATTTGTGTTAATAATTGTGTGTGTTTCAAGTCACGGCCAAGTTATAAATTAACAATAAATTCCGAAGCGTTCCTACAAATGAGAGGAAGTTAGCCAACCAGTGAGAAAACTTTATCCAATCTGGCGAGCAAGGTAAGCGAGGTGCGTGTAATGTACAAGAGAGCGTGGCAGTACTTGGGCAGAAGCGACTGTGTGGACACGTTCGCCAAGAGAATCGACATGTACAATGCGTTAGAATTATAAGAAGACTATTCAGGAAGAAAGTTCTGGTAAAATATTAAAGACGGCAGTACATTAAGCGGTTTTTCGTTATAGGTACAACTCGACGCTACAGCTGTAACCTATTTTTCTATATGTTGCCTCCTACATCAGGGCAGTTGTCATATCGAGTTTGTCAATGCCCTCTCTGTAAGAGATGGCATGCATGCATGGTGAAACTAACTTTGACATTACCTCGTCATCATTTTCAAACTGCTGTGACCAAAGCCTTTTTTAAGGTTCCGTACCTCATTCAGGAGAAAAAGGACACTTATACGATCACTTTGTTGTTCTTTCTTCGTCAGTCTGGCCGTCTGTTAAAAACACTTTTTCTCAGGAACGGATAAACGTATCAAGTTGAAATTTATTTCATGTATTAAGATCTGTGTCCCTTAGACGTGTACAAACGTGAAGCTTCTATATCAATGCAGTCGAAAGACACAGTCATTTATGTCACACATTTTGATCCCCGCAAACACACTCATCAAAATCTATAGGGCAATTTGGTTGACATAGGATCATAAAATTTGGCAGTGAGCAACTTTTCGCAATACAACCAAATGAAAAAAATCAGAAAATTGTTAATTTGCAATATAATCATCAGGTAACTATTTCTCATTTGTTCTTAGAATGTCTGTCTACCATCGGTCTATATAGACCCGCTTTCCTCGTAAACGGCTAGACGTATCGAATTGATATTTATGTCACATACTAAGGTCTAGAGTCCCGTAGCACTGCAATAACAGCCAAAAATCGTTAAGAATCGCGGAATGGATGAACTGTCCAGATATAAAATTACGTTTGTACGGAACCCTAAGTGCGCAAGATCTACAAGGACAAAGCCTATTTTGCATCTTCAGAGACAAGTGAAAATCACTGAGTTACCAACCAGGGCTGTGGGGAGGTTGATCGAAGAATTCCCAGTTGAATCCACGTACATCAAAATAAGGTTTTCATCACCTCGCTTCCAAGAGTTCCGGAACCTGTACAGAATATTGGAACAGAGATCATCATAAATATCATTTCTGCCTTTTTTATTGCTCATGGAAACCACACATTGCATGTTGTACCACATTACAGCGAGAACTTCAGAGGTGGTGGTTCCGATTGCAGTGCACACCGGTACCTCTAATACCCAGTAGCACGTCCTCTTGCATTGATGTATGCCTGTATTCGTCGTGGCATACTGTCCACAAGTTCATCAAGGCACTGTTGGTCCAGATTGTCCCACTCCTCAACAGCGTTCGGCGTAGATCCCTCAGAGTGATTGGTGGGTCACGTCGTCCATAAACAGCCCTTTTCAATCTATCCCAGGCATATTCGAGAGCTTTCATGTCTGGTTCAAATGGCTCTGAGCACGTTGGGACTTAACATCTAAGGTCATCAGTCCCCTAGAACTTAGAACTACTTAAACCTAACTAACCTAAGGACATCACACGTATCCAAGCCCGAGGAAGGATTCGAACCTGCGACCGTAGCGGTAGCGCGGATCCAGACTGAAGCTTCTAGAACCGCTCGGCTACAGGGGCCGGCTTTCATGTCTGGAGAACGTGCTGGCCACTCTAGTTGAGCGATGTCGTTATCCTGAAGGAAGTCATTCAGAAGATGTGCACGTTGGGGGTGCGAAGTGTCGTCCATAAAGATGAATGCCTCGCCAATATGCTGCCGATGTGGTTGCACTATCGGTCGGAGGATAGCATTCACGAATCGTACAGCAGTTACGGCGCCTTCCATGACCACCAGCGGCGAACTTCGGCCTAACATGATGCCACACCAAATCAGCAGGGAACCTCCACCTTACAGCACTCGCTGGAGAGTGTGTCTAAGGAGCTCAGCCTGACCAGGTTTCCTCCAAAAAGATCTTCGACGATTATCTGGTGGAAGGCATATGCGACGCTCATCGGTGAAGAGAACGTGATGCTAATCCTGAGCGATCCATTTGGCATGTTGTTGGGCTCATCCATACCACGCTGCATGGTATCATGGTTGCAAAAATGGACCTCGCCATGGACGTAGCGAGTGAAGTTGCGCATCATGCAGCCTGTTGCGCACAGTTTGAGTCGTAACACGATGTCTTGTGGCTGCACGAAAAGCATTATTCAATATGGTGGCGTTGCTGTCAGGGTTTCTCCGAGCCATAATCCGTAGGTAGCGATCATCCACCGCAGTAGCAGCCCTTGGGCGGCCTGAGCGAGGCAAGTCATCGACAGTTCCTGTCCCTCTGTACCTCCTCCATGTCCGAACAACATCGCTTTGGTTCACTCTGTGCTGCCTGGACACTTCCCTTGTTGCGAGCCCTTCCTGGCACAAAGTAACAATGCGGACGCGATCGAACCGGGGTATTGACGGTCTAGGCATGCTTGAACTACGGACAACGCGGGCCGCGTACCTCCTTCCTGGTGGAATGACTGGAACTGATCAACTCTCTCAGCCCCTCCGTCTAATAGGCGCTGCTGATGCATTATTTTTTACACCTTTGGGCGGTTTTAGTGACATCCCTGAACAGTCAAAGGGACTGTTTCTGTGATACAATATCCACAGTCAACGTCTATCTTCAGGAGTTCTGGGAACCGGGGTGATGGAGAATAATTTTGGATTTTTGTATTAAGTGTTTATGTGCGTCCAGTAATACGTGCCGTAGCGTTATGAAGCACAAAAATAGTGTCAGAATGCAACATCCCACTCCTTTGGTTCTGAGTGGCTCTTCTAGGTATGTTTAGCGTTTCATAGTAAATTTCTGAGTGTATTTCAGTACCTCTTTATGACCCAAAAAATAATTGTCATTACTTTTCGTGCAGAAAATGTTTGGCTGCCGTTTAAAGGCCTGTGTGGCGGGCTAGTGTGCTCCCACTTTTGACTTTTCTTTTTTATTTGTGTCCACGTTGACATAAGCAACCCATGTTTCATCAATGTCACGATATGACAGGGTAACTCTGTCATTCTGCATCGTATCGAATGAAAAACGGTAATGTAGTTCTCTCCTCTTCGTTTTGCGGACATCAATTAAAAGCTTTGGGACTGACCACACACAAAATTTGTGATGACCAAGCATATCGTTCTGTACTCCATGCAATACTGTTTTTTCTGATTATGTTCGGATACAACACTGTTTTTCTTCTGATTCTGTTCTTAACCTATGCAACCAGTTCATTTGTCCAACAGACGGATATCTAATTTTTCTCTCGTCATGGATCTTCGCCCAGTCTTCCCGAAACATACAGCACTACCGCTCTTAACGATCTCTCCATACACTGTGCAAAACTCATTATTAATGTTTACAGTTTTCATGTCTTCGCGCAAAGAAAAAACAGATTAAAGGTCATAAATTACAAGTAGAGTTATTTTTTATGAAAACAGCGATTTTGATATACAGTTATGGCCCAAACAATTTTAGCAACCTTTTCACAGCACTGCTAGACTAATGTTGCGCGAGGCAACACAAAAATGTGAAATCACTCCGGTAACGCCCCTCAATCTCCCTCCACTCCCCACCCCGATCACTCAGTCACCACTTCTTCATGTACCAGGCGGCATCCGATGTTACTTCCCTAACAGCTTCGTATAAACAGTGTAACAGTATGAAGATGACACATATTAACGTGTCTCAGGTACTGAAACCACGTAACAAAAGGGTGGATAATGCTGTAATGCAGTTTACAATGAACGTTTTGAGGGAACGCTACTGAGGCTATTTGGTTTTGCCACGACAAGTTGTATTAAGCATGGGATATCAGATACAGCCTACGTAGTATGATGACACAAAATTTCAGCCGCAGGGTTGTAGTGCTCTAAATTTTAAATGCATAACAATATACTGGGTGACTGAGCTGGCATTACAGAAGAATTTTATGCAATACATGTGTCATATTTTAATATTCTCTCGCTCGCTAAGTGCTAACTGTTAAAAAAAATCCTATAGAGAAAAAATTAACAGTATCTTTATTTAGGAAATCTCACGTCGTTAAATTTGCAATGGGACACGTTTTCGCCGGAAGCTACTATGGTTTTTGATTTAATCAAGAAAAACGCGTTTGAAGATCAATTTTGTACGGTTTTCTTGAATAATTCGGAACTTACGACCTCGAGCGAAAAAGTATGCCAGTACAAAAATGTAACTACTTTATATTTCTTACAAAAAGGTCCCACTCATTTTCTGTAGGGTTAACAGTTTGTATGTAGCGAGCAAGAGAATATGACAGTTATGTGCATGGTAGTTGAAGTTCTTGTGTGCTGCATAAAACCCGTTGGTAGAGGCATATGAATCAGTCTGTATACAAATTTGCACTTGAGTGTGGCATATGCAAATTAACTAAAAATGATAAGGAGCGCCAGCTGAAAGATCTTAAGGAGATCAGTCAAAGACGTTTACTTGTAGATTATTCATATAAGATTACTAATTAAATTTAGGCATTAAGAAAAGGAAATAATAATTTCCCAATTATCATTACAAAATTCTCAGGATCGTTACCAGAATGATTAAATCGTGGTTGCTAGGAGACAAACGGAGCTGTGGAGCATTTTACTGGGTGGTCATCAGGATTTCATCGTCGCGAAAGAAGGCGTACAACAGGTGGTTAGAGGAGTCTCGTGGCATCCTGAAGGGACAGAGCGGTGGTGCTGCAAAAGGCTGACCTCACCTATCCTGGGCTAGCGGCCGATATCCGTTGGGCAGTGTGTGTCTTCGGCTGTTACCGGCCTGGATGTCCGGCTCAGTCACCCACTTGGGAGTACCGTAGTTGCCGTCTCGATCGAAAGTGTCCCTCTAAGGCGGTGTCTTTGTGTCTTTCAGAAGTATGTCTCCAGACGTGACCGTACATTCGATTGGCAGTCTCATATTCTTCTTCTGGCAAATCGCGTTATTGATCACTATCACTGTTAAACATTTTCGTACCGCCCACAATTTTTAAATTCTCATAGTAAGAATGGAGAACCACAAGCAGATAATATTGTGGCTAGAAGGCCTTCCTGGGCAAACTCCATGTCTCCAGTTGAGAATGGATATCCTGTGTCCCGTGATTCGTCCTTCCATTTCAGTGCGTTTTTCACACACTCTTCTCGGCAGGAGACTACGCAGCCGATGAAAGGCATTTTCTGCAAGCTTTCTTTCCCTTAGCAATCTGCGTATCGCCATTTTCCATCAACGTCTCACGACCGGTAGAGGGGTTCAACACTATCCCCTCGTCTGGCGCACTGTAAACGTTTTATCTCCAGTCTTAAAAGAAGTTTTAGTCTGCGTCCTTTCCCTTCTTCTCAAGACCACATATAAACGACCTAGCTTACGATAGCCTGGATGGCCAGGAAGCGGGCGAGGGGAAGGGCGGGGGGGGGGGGGGGGGGGGAGGGTAGGGTTGGAGCAGAGGATTTACTTTCATTGGTCTGTCGCCTACCTGCTATAACACCCCAACGACCCCCATAAAGTCAATTAACACAGAATATCATAATACGAAGTAGGGAAGAGTTATCTTGGCAAATACGACATCTTTGTCGATAAGCTAACACCAAGAAGTTTTGATACGAACAACATTATACATCAGTGAGAGTTTTTGTTATGAAAAGAGGAGAAAGAAACCTCAGATTTAATTAATGGACAAATATTCAAGTGATAATTGCAATTAATATCTTGAAAGCTAAGTCCAAGGTGATGTTAGTCAGAGATAAATTTTATGTGGCAGAGAGTTGTAAGCGCAACGAAGAAATTCAATGCGCCTACAATACTCTTTCACAGAAGAAGTCGCTTTCTGGCTCTCGTCCTGTAAAGACGTGCGAGAACAATTCTTGTCTTAGGTATTGAGAGTACGGAACGCGACGAAATTGTTTTGCGTTCAGAGGTGTTTACTGCGTCACGTGATTCACTAACTTCGGAAACTGACTTTCTAAGGAGAGACAGGAACTGATAGACGAGTTTAACCATGCATAACGGGTTAACTGAACTTTATTGACGAAACTAGTGAATATTGGACTTGCCTTTCAAATAGTTGGAACTAAGAGAAGAGTGGATAGTATATCAAAGGACTACACTCAATTAGTCTCGAGTAGGACACAATTACAAGACTTCACGAAGATAATACAATTACGCTGAAGAGTCAAGTTGTCGTAATTGTCAAGAAACTTAATTTTAATAGAACTGCATTTACCAACTAACTGCGTGTGCGTGTGGTGCGAAAGTTATAAAGTGTTTAGTGGCCAAGGAACAATAAACTGTTCGTTCCAAGTGAAATATCAAGCGTGGACTACATTATTAAGTGATTTAATCAATGATAGTTAACCAACGACTGTTTAGCAGGAACAATTTAACCTGAATATCAAAATATCTACTTCATTAATTAAATGGAGTACTTTTGAACAATTTTTTTAGCATTACGGTGTAGGTTCACTCAGACGTGATCAAAGAGTATCTGTGAATCTCGCTTCATACAGGTTCAACAACTCCATAGCAACGAGCCAACAACGTACAACAAGACTGATAATTACAATGTTTCCTTGCAATTGGTGGTGTGTACGATGCGGATGAGATAAGGTTTAACAACTATTGCATATCCGGGCAATGAATCATTCAATCTTAAATCAGAAGAAGCATCCATCGTACGAGTTCGCATTCCTGTCTCCCGTTCACCTGCGGGGACCTACGTCATCGGGCATCGTGTCTCAACTCCACTGCGAGAGCTGTGGCAGTAGCAGCTCTACGGCGTCGACAATACCAGCACGCGGTTGGAGTGCGGGGACGCCACACTGCGCACCCCCACAGAGGCGGGGATGGGATTGATTCGGCTGCTATCTTCAGATGCGTTACAAGGTGGAATGGAGTGGTGTGCCCAGTTACGTTCGCAGCACTTCAAAATTTCCAACGAGTTCTTCACATTCCAGTAAGATTGATTGCCGTGTAAAATTCAAGAAATAGACAGCTGGGTGAATGTCTCTAAAATTTTTGTTAACTGATACGTTTACATCTACATCAATTTTTCCGTAAGCTACCTGACGGTGCGTAGCGGAGGGTAGTTCTGTCGCCAGTAACTGATGTCTTTATTTCGATAGGCGACTGTGGGAGGAGGTAAGATGTTGACTGACTCTTCCCAGAGAGTACTGACACCCTCTTGCAATGTCAATAACAGCTTTCGTTCCTCCAAGAGCACCGTGAGTGATTGGCAGGCTACATCTGTCATTAATTTGTACAGCGCTACAATCAGTACAGGGTATGAGTTTTCTTTAGCCAATAAAGCCACAAAAGATTAACCCTTCATATCATTTCGTCTACATTAGCCACTTCTGCATGTCTCTATGCCATCAGACTGTTTCGGTCACATTCCAACAATATGTGAAACGTAAACTCATACTGTCACTCGTTCCGTCAGATCTTCACTATTATGCTGCAATTCAAAATGCCACGAGGTCTGAAAACACTAGATGCTTAGAACTGATCATGAATACTTGGGTCTGTTACATCTGTTCGTCCATCACAGCACGTCATACGCCAAGATACGTGACCACCATATGCTAACCAGTCAGGCCAAACATTTTTCGAGACTGGATTAATACAAGGGGGGATCAAAATGTTTACGTTTGAAGGCCGCACAGTCCAGAATCGGTATGCCAATCAGATAAAATCCCCATGAGCAATGAGATAACCATCCCAGCGACGTACGAGCTTGCCTGTTTGCTTAACCACTGTTTCCTGCTGTGTGGAGACGTACGTAACTGCCTGCTGCACTTTCTCGTTCGACAGTTATCGTCGAGCCTTCAAGGCCTTGTTTAATGAGCCGAGGGAATGGAAAGAGATCGGGACCATAGGACCGGTGCTCGAATATCTTACATTTGAGTTGTTGCTACGACGTTTGTGCTTCGGAGCATCGTCGTCATGAAGTAGCAGCACAACATTGGTTTTCGAAGGACATGCTGCCCCATACACATTCTTCATCATCTGATGGTTATCTACAGCTGTATGTTAATCGGCAGCCAAGAAAACAGTAACATCACGTTGGTCCTATTTGGATGTATTTGGTAAAAACATTGCCATAGTTCAAGTATCCACATTTACCGTACGAACGTCGGAAAGACGCGAATGCTTCACTAATCCTTCGCCTACATGTCAGTGCTTATATTTCCCTGTCAGAGTAGCGCTACATTGCTTAAACGCTGCGGCGATACATCAAGCGGAAACGTTTCAATCGCTCATGGTGAAAAAGCAAAGAAAAGTTAAACTGGTGGAGCGTCCCTTCATCTGGGACACAACGCACGGAACGTTCGCACAACCATGTGAAACTGTCATAAAAGTATTTCTTTGGGACGTCGTTCATCTCACGTGTCACATTCGCACCTTCGTTGTTTTTTGCGAACCATCAGACAACCATTCTCCACTTTGTCATTGCTCGTTAGTTTCGTAATGATAACACAAAGTCTCGTCCCCAGTTATGATTCTTGAGAATGTCTTCAACACTTGATTTAATGATACAATGTTGACACACAACTGACTGGACAAATGCACACCTATTGTTTACAGTTGTTAGTACAAGCTGCCACCGTAATTACTGCGCTTACGTCGCTTATACGCTAGGAATAAAACAGGTCTCGGATCTTTTTGGACGGACATTCGATGTCTATTTTGCTGGTTCCTCTCTGTGCGTGCACTCCAGTACTTCACATCAGAGATTAATTACCTCTCATCTCATCGTTATGAAAACACACTGCCTCAGATATTTAGTATCATAGCTGTGCTGATCCATAAAACAAAAACATCCGAAAACTCCATCTCTGTCATTGCCGTCCATTTCTCTCACAAGCTATCCAGCACTCTGTGCACAACTGAGTGCCCTGTTTATTTTTAACAAGAAACTGAAAAGCTGAATCATTTAATTATTTATCCTCATAGCGTTTTCCGAAAAATTGACATATGTGACAACCCTTTCCCTCTGTCAATAATAAAAGCAGTTACGTTTCATTTCACAATCACTCACGTTACTTTGTTTTCCTCCAACCGTTCTCTTCCTCTTCCAGCATTTGTCGCATGCCAATAGTTGCTAGCCATCACAGTTTCCGAAATACTGTGTTCTGTTGTAGCTTCTTCCCTGAGGCTACACAGCCATATGCGTTTAAGACACATACTGACCACACCTCCTCTTGCCCCTCTCTGAGTCCACCTTTTCCTTCTTTTATCTGTCCCCCTCATCTTCCTACCTCTACATATGTATCTCCTATACCCCAATCTGTCCCTTCACCTACCCCTCCCTCTATGTATCTCCTCTTCCCTAATTTGTCCCTTCACCTCCCCCTCCCCCTCTCTTTCTTCAATTGCTTTCTCTCTCTAAATATAGCTTCCTCCTCCTTCTTCTGGCCATATCCTTCTCCACCTCTCTCTCCATATTTGCCTCCCACTGTTCCTAATCCACTTGTCCCCTACCTCTCTACATATTCCACCTCCCTGATGTATATCCCTAACCTCCCCTCATTCTGTCCATTTCCACCTCCATCTCACTATGCCCATTCCCTCCTCCACCAGTCTCAATCAATCCCCAGTTATGCTCATTGGCACATGTAGCCTCTGTTATACAGGTCAACAAGCGGGCTGATACTACTCTCACAACATGCATGTCATGCAGGCAGGCTACACTTTAAAAGCTTCCAAATTATTTATAACCTGATGTACAGGCTACCACCCAAACCAAGCCAATGAAACTGGCTGATACTACTGCAATATGCACAGTAGCCTAGTAGTTTTTTGGGGTCGCAGAAAACCGTTTCTTGCCTTTCAAATGTAGGCTGCACTGCTAAGTAAGTTGAATTGGCAGGCTAATACCGTTCCCACACAACATGCCTGTTGTGCAGGGCAGCTTGCACGCCAGGGACTGAAAAAAAGAAAACATTTTTCCCCATATCTCCACTCCTATGAGAGCCAGAAGATTACAATTGCTACAATGCTGTTACTCGTGAGGCCAGCTGTTTTTGTGCCACATTTGGATGGCAGGAGATTGTAGACGAACACTGTAACACTCTACTTGACACATTCTAAGGAAAAAAATTGGGATAGCAGTCGGTCGATGAGATTACATACAGGGTGTTACAAAAAGGTACGGCCAAACTTTCAGGAAACATTCCTCACACACAAATAAAGAAGGCCCGGAAGGCCACATTTTACCCCCTCCATACTCACTCAGCTGGTTTTAGGAAACACGTGTGCATCTCCGTGGCATGGATGCCTTCTTGCTTCACACGTTTGCACCACACTGAGCCTTCTGGCTATGAGCATTTCCTATTACATTGTACACATTGGTACCTATGCCACTACGCTATCTGTTGGCGGACGATGTTGAAATCGTTATCAGTACATACGCTATCCACCACATGCCTTAATACTGTCATCGTATTAAAATCAAAGTAGTATTCCCATGTTTGCTAATTTTTTTTCCGGCAGTGTACAACACATAACATGTCAGATGTAATTGATAACATGCTTATCACAGTACCTACAATGTAGAATATGCAGAATGCCTCTTAGATGTAATAAAACGCTTAATGATGCTAATGCTGTCATTAAAAAAAGCAATAAATTAAAAAAGCCTTCGTAATTTACTACAAGCATATGCTGAAAGTGGGAGTAATGAGTACCATTAACTTTTAAAAATGTGAAGAACAGGACATCTGTTGACAAATTGTGTGTCCCGTCAGAGTCTGCTCTCCAGAATAAGTACTTAGCAAGCACAACAAGTGGATAGAGAAAAGTTGAAAAAATCGGCAGAAAAAAATGGTTTTGGTTGCATATAGAAGTAGCACTTTATGAAGGAATGTCCTAAACTATATCAGGAAACTAGTTACAGTAACTGAAGTCATTAAAAAATTTTTTCCCGCAACTCTGAAGATACTGGATTTCCCACTCAAATGTTTCTATTCTGCTGGAAGTCTTTGGAAAATGGTCTAGAATAGTTGTGGTATGGATATTTCAGTTAAAGTTTCTTTTCTCGAGTATTCACATAATAATTGTTGCGGTTCCTTTTGAATATTATTATCAGTAAATCCCTGAAGAGGGTACATGTACACCGATCACGGAACAATAACAATATATGTGAACAAAAACTACAAACTGATGTTGCTGGTAGATCAGAGAGCTCTTGTATGAGGTAAATGTAGTGATTTGGAATGCCCCAGGTTAATGGAACAGCAAGAAGAGGGAAACTTTAATCTCGTTTTTGCAGTATAGTCGTAGTAACGGTGGGGACAACTCTTGCAACAAACATATCAACATTCAGTCAAAAAACGAACTTCATTTATATAGGAGACACAGGTTGCTAGGATTTACTGCAACATGACCACAAATCATATGAAGCCAGTATTGACCAAACACATGGTCTTGTAATTAATGCACAGCGACGGAAACAAATAAAAGAAATTAATCATTCGTGCACCTTTCCTCTAGCTCCGCCAAAGTAGAGCTGAAATTCAGTCTAATACATTCTCACATTGTAGAATAAATATGCATAATGATCTCAACTTAATCTGTAGACTTAAAAGTGTGTCACAGAGACGGTTAAACGGATGTGGATCAACAACTGCCTCTGCAGTGTTACCTGCTGTTTAGGCCAACGACATTTCTCATTCCCCATTTATGACAAGGAAAGATGATAGTGACAAAATAGTAAAGTATTATTAGGTAGGAAATAAGTCGCGAAAAACTTATTTGTGCCTATGTCATTTTGTTTCACGTTTGTGCAGAGTATAATGGAGAGCTTGTGATGCCATGTCTAATAACGAGATATATATTTTTTTCCTTTCTTTTACTGCCTTGTACCCCATAGATATATTTCTGATGATATGTAACACTTTTCATTTGGTTGTATAGTGTAGAACATAAAGTGTGTGACTATGTTTACTGTGCTATTTTCTATACGAGTTCCTTATGTAAAGACTTGGATTTATTTTCTGATGATCTCACAGATAGTTTTATTAAATATATTGTGTGAAACAGAATGCAATAGTCAGAAGGGTTGTAAGAACTGTGCAGCGAGAGAAGTATCGATAGCTGCCGTGACGAACAGTGAGCAGACAGTGGCAGATGGAGCGTAAGCTTGACGGTACGGAAGCAAGTACTGTGTGTAGTAATGGTGTGCGTTTAACGCGATATTAATAGCGGACTTTCCTGTGTTAGACCGGTATGAAATTTGACTTTATGATAGATATTCTAAGCGGAAGTTGTATTACGCAAACGCTGTTGGTTTTGCAGGACGATGCTTGTGGCAATGACAATGCACTCGTGAACAGACAGTATAGTCGTCGGTATGGAATTGAGCTGCATTACATAAACTGTAAACTTAATATTGCTCATTTTCTTGACTACGATACATGACGTGTGCTTAAACGCTAACTGCCAATGTGGAAACCGTAAAGTATGTTGCTACGTAAGTGACTGTTTTCGCGGGAACATTGTTATTATGAACCATGATTATTAACAGTAGATGGACTGTCTAGCTTCGCAATTGTCGAAGTATAACAAGCGGAATGTTAATTTAAAAACGAGGTCCACTGTGTCAAACTAACGTGTTTGAGATTTGTAGTTGAACTAATACGACCTTCATATGCTGCATATGTAGTTCATTTGTTCCGGCCTACGACAAATGGATGCTACGCAACTTCTTATAACCGCCAGCAGAAACAGATTGTAAGGAAAGAGTCAATGCTAAGGACACGACTGGATGGACTTGTAGGATTCATATCAGCAACTTCAAACTGCTTCTACCACCGTCGCCAAATCATGCCGACCCAGAACCATTCCCCTCTTCGAGAAACACAATTGTAACCAATGTAATTTCTTTCTGCATTGTAGTAGACTATCTCTTAATGTTTCTCTCTGTAAATAAAAGTAGTGTATTGTAAAGACTGTTCACCTTCAGTGATTGTTGACCTCACCACTAACGTTAGTTATTTCCATCATTTATTTTATTTATTTATTTTTTGCTTTTCAGTGTATTTGTACCAGTCGTTGTATGTGTCTAATGGAAGGGTGTGCTTCGATGTGTATCCACAGTAATTTACACAGGATATTTACGTGTTACACTGCGAAATGTGGACAAACGCGTAAGTTGCGGCATCTGCCACTGAAGTTATTTACCCCGACCAATTACAAAGAAGTGTCTTATTTCCCATTGGTTCCAGTTAACGTGTTAGAGGGAACTTTGAGTGTCACAGTTGTCAATGTACACAATCTCTGTTTACATGTCGCTTCGTGTCATATTCCCATTCATTCATGTTTAAATGCAAATTTATCTGGGTTTAACTGTTACTGGTAAGCAAAATTACAGTATACTGTGTTTTTACTCATCAAATAAGCTTCAGAGTGTTTTACTGTTTTCCACTATCAAAGGATTTTATTATCAGAATTTTATCAGGGTTTGCAAAATTCTGATATAGAGGTGTGCTTTTGAAGTTTCGGGAAGTAGAACGGGTTCGTGGGGTTTACACAATATTAATTTGCTTCATGCAGTTTTTCTTGAACATTTTTTGGTTACAAATTCACGGTCACGGTGAATCTCCATGAACCGTTTTCTTGACATATGTCGACTGTGAAGTAACAGCCCGCATCTCGTGGTCGTGCGGTAGCGTTCTCGCTTCCCACGCCCGGGTTCCCGGGTTCGATTCCTGGCGGGGTCAGGGATTTTTTCTGCCTCGTGATGGCTGGGTGTTGTGTGCTGTCCTTAGGTTAGTTAGGTTTAAGTAGTTCTAAGTTCTAGGGGACTTATGACCACAGCAGTTGAGTCCCATAGTGCTCAGAGCCATTTGAACCATTTTGTGAAGTAACAGGGCAGGGTAGTTTGACGCTGTCTTAAAGAATTTGCAATCTTTGAATCGAAGATTCAAAATTAGTGGCTGTGGTTTTTTTTGTATTTGGAGCAAATAACAGAAAAGATGACTATCAAAGAGGATGAATGGGTAGCCAGTTTAAAGGTGTGGAGCGATGAGCATGGGGAAAATAATGAACAAGAACCCGCTATGGAAATGGTGGAAGAACATATAGTAATTAAGACAGAAGTAGATGTTGAGAGAGAGGTAGGGAAGAAAGTTCAAATAGAAAGTACGTTTACCGCCCTGTTAGAGGAAATGAAAGGAATGATATAAGGTTTACTTGAAGACATGAAACATGTAAGAGAAGAGAGGAAGGATGTAAAAGAAGGTTTGAGTAGAAATATTTAAGCTGTTAGTAAGGAGGTAGAAGTGGTTAATAAATCTCAAAAAGATATGGGGGAAGAACTGAGGAATTTAGGTATGAAATTTGAACAGGGGTTTGAGGATTTTAAAAGGGAACTAGATGATGAGATAAAAAAGAAGATTTACGAGATAAAGTCCGATGTAGGCAAGGATTTTCTCAAATTTAAAGATGATGTTAAAGATGAGGGAGGAGAAAATTACTCTTTCATATATTTTTCCGTATACGGAAAATTATTAAATATTTTGGTACAAACTGATAGAGAGGAATAACGACGGACACAATGGGGGAAAACATCGATCGAATCGAAACCCAAATTCCAACTTCAATGGGAATAACCAGCCATTATGGGAAAATAGAAGCTGGGGAAATTATAATCATTGCAACAACTACTACCGATCATAACAACAACAACTACCGACGAAACGGAAACTGGAGAGTGCAACAGAACTCGAACCAGGATCAACAGGATTCTAGGAACCAACAGCAAAGCAATAGCAAGACCTACAACGGTCAAACTCAATGGAATGACCAACGTAGCGAATCTGTGGAACTGAGGCCATCACGGGGTTCACGCAGATGAACTCCAAACAGAAACTGACACACAGCCGCTGCGGCATCAGCTCAAAGCAGTGCCGCAGAAACTATCGTAACGAGTGATGTTAAGCACTAAGATACAAGAGAACTGCAACGGGAAGAGAAGTTGCAGTATGTAAATAGTCTCCATGGATGAACTTTTTAACGTAATTTAATGTTGATATTGTGTTGCTTAGCGTAATTTTCCATTTGTTGTATTTCTGTGTTATTATGTTTGTTTGTCAAATGGTTCAAATGGCTCTGAGTACCATGGGACTCAACTGCTGAGGTCATTAGTCCCCTAGAACTAAGAACTAGTTAAACCTAACTAACCTAAGGACATCAAAAACATCCATGCCCGAGGCAGGATTCGAACCTGCGACCGTAGCGCTCTTGCGGTTCGAGACTGCAGCGCCTTTAACCGCACGGCCACTTCGGCCGGCTTTTGTTTGTCATTTTCATTAGTTTTCAGCAAGAGCCCTTGTTGAACGTGGTCAAATGAGTTTTGTATTTGTGACATATTCAAGCTACCATCTACCGGAAGGTGTCAAATCGAATTGTAATTCCATTGCCAGTTATATGTAATGACCAGCTGGAACATTTTGTGGCATACCAATCCAACCACATTGCAATACTGAGTACTCCATAAATTGAATACTGCTATCATTTCTGTGGACCTCAGGACTGTTGTCCGATTTCCGCAATTAAGCGTTGTGCTCTGTAATAGTATTGTCGTAGAAGAGCGTTCACAATTATCCCCGTGGTCGATGAAATTGTTTGTGATTAAGTGGTTTCTTGTACATTCTCCAAGGGACAGACGTGTATCACTTTATGTTTTTCGTGGTGTCTAGACAGTGAATCGCGCCACAGAGCATGTGCGTCTCGATTTTCGGATGTGTTTCGTTTGGTGTTAGCAGTCCACGATTTGGGCGTGTGTCGACGCTAAGACTCACTGTGTTATGAGCAGGTGAGATCTCGACCTTCGAATGTTTCGTATGGTGTTAGCAGTCCACACTTTGGGCGCATGTCGACGCTACGACTCGGTGTCATAAGAGCCATCGCCCACCGTGCGATGTAGCCTGTCTTGTGGTGAAATATTGCCAGCAGTATGTGAGCGCCGTCGGCGCAATATTGTGTATGGTCAATTAGCACGGACAAGTGCAAGTCATGGTAGACTGGCGAACCGCAGACCCGGAAAGAGGAAGTAGAAACAAAATTATGGACCTTGGATGAGACTTATATTACAAAAAATTATGTTTGTATATATAATTCAGTAAGTTTGTTCCATTTCAACAGCAGTAGGCATCCTTATACTATGTAACATTACGTGTACACAATCATAAACTGCCACTTCAAAGGTTTCAGACAAATCACCAGCACATGAGTGAGTAGACGCACTTTCTGACCACTTCAGCGTCAGCAGACAACACCGGCGGACATCGAAAGATAAAAGAGGAGTATAAAAGGAATAAAATGCATGAAAATTCGCTTTGGTAGTACTATGAAAGGCACAGGGTAGTACAATAAGTTAGTGTTTAGTATTGGGAGAAATCTGCAGGTTTGGTGGAGGTATAGGGGTAGCGACAGTGTAAAATTAGAGTGCATGACAGGAGTAGAACTGACCAAAAACTAACAAAAACACGTGCACACAGAAACAGACTCCTCACACTATATAATTTACGACAATATAACTTTAACAGGGCCCTGCAGTCATTAAATTATTTTTTGGATTTGCACCCTTGGTAATAAAACAAATATATATATATTAGGTAAAGAAAAAATTCTATTCATAATTATTTTCTTTCATGTAAATGGCTTACATCGATGTAAAGACATTTGTGAGAGAATGTGGCACTTGACCACTCCTGAGGATTGTGCAGACTCCAAAACCAACAAGGCAGATAGGACATCACGGCCTACACCAGCCAGTGAAAAGCAAGCTGGGAGCGGGCAGCCTTAATGACTCAGCTATACTGGTCCAAGTGTGGGGAACTCCTTCCCCCCCCCCCCCCCCCCCCCCCCCCCCCCGCGCAGCGACAGACCCGGACCCGGCCTGCCAGCTGACATGCCTCGGTCCTCTACCAGTGTAGATGGCACGTCTCAAAAACCAGTGCAGACAGCGGGACGCCACCACATGCCGACAGCAACACCCTAGCGGCCAACAACGATCCACCAGGCCGCTAATCAACGGGCGAGCGTGACACGTGACACCACAGTCCACACGCACGCTGAGCCTAACCGACTCAGTGGGGTGCCGAGAGGGACGTCGACAACAGGCGAGCAAATCCGATGTCCTGCGCCGGCAGGTGTGCTCCGATGCACAGGTGAACGGGAAGAGCAGAGCTGCCCCACGACCGGCCGGAGTGGCTGTGCGGTTTCTAGGCGCTGCAGTTTGGAACCGAGCGACCACTACGGTCGCAGGTTCGAATCCTGCCTCGGGCATGGATGTGTGTGACGTCCTTAGGTTAGTTAGGTTTAATTAGTTCTAAGTTCTAGGCGACTGATGACCTCAGAAGTGAAGACGTATAGTGCTCAGAGCCATTTGAACCATTTGAGCTGCCCCAAGTCCTTCTAACGCTTAATGGATTTCTATGGTAGGGGGCGGGTTGCACATCAAATGCAATGCTGTCACGCCAGTCACTGATGACTAACTGCTGCCTGACCAGGATGACGCCAAGGGTCCGTAAGCTGTTCAAGATGCTGGTTGCTGCCCAGACACCAGATGCTGCGAGACGAGAGGAAACACCAGAGATGTCGGCTGCCACCTCTGCCACACCGTTGGGTGGCTTGCGGAGTATCAATGTAGAATGTAGATGTAGATCATATGCAGAGTGAGAGGCCAATCCACTCTGGCGGAAACTGCTGTTCTTCAATCCTACCAGTCACAGTTTGAGTGAGTGCAAAGGGCCATGTTTTCAATTCATGTGACATTTTCAATTGTAAAATTTGTTTCTTGTGGAGGTAGTGGTAGGCTACCCTTCTTTAATATCATTATGTAATATCTTTTTGTGGTTTTGTATGTATCAATTGAACTGTCTTGATTGTGAGATATATATTTGTCTGCACATTCATTAATGCTCTGATTATGTGCATGTATTTTTTTCGTGCCATAGAAAATAATACACAAATTTATACAACTTACTTAATAAGACAAACAGATTACAAATGTGATTTCCTTGTTCATTGAGAATTTGAGAATGTATGTGTTTGAGAAGGGGTAAATCAATGAGCAGAGAACGGTTGATATTCCAGTACATTGTAAATGATTAGGGACATTAGACATATCTGAAAACAGGATATAGTGTGAATGGATATATTTCTTTGATGGAAGGCTTTTAACAATCTAGCGAATGTTTATCGGAAGTCTGCGATGTATCAATGACCCTTGGGTCCAGCATAATGCATACCACTCACATCAAAGTTTATTTGTACTCTTGCTGGCTTGCATCTTCATGTGAGTGAATGACACCTGACTGACAAAGATACCTTTTTTCACGTATATCGGTTATCAGGATGAGATTGCCCTTCTATTTTCAATTACTTCCTGTGGTTTGTGTCACACTACACACAATTGAAGTGAGACACTACCCATGCAGAAATCAACGGCAGGTAGAAGACAGTGAGAGACTACAAGTTACTCTCTCATCTATTTTTGCGTATACGGAAAATTATTAAACATTTTGTTACAACCTGGCAGACCTTGAGCGAGACTCGAGAAAGTTAACGGCCTGAGCAGGCGTTTATGGAGCCTGGTAGGCCGCTGAGAGCATGAGGTATTTTTATCGTTCTTAGCTCACAGAAACGGCGTGTCGGGAGTTGGAAGCAATTGGCGGCGAGCCCATCCCTCAGTAAATCCTGCTGGACCGGTCCACAGCCGTACAGGGCAGACAGAGCAGCCTCTTGTCGAGAAATGTCTCTAGCAAACCAATACCGCTATACCTGCATTGGCGCCAGCCGAGGACTGGGCTGGGGGTGGTGAACTAAAGGGACGCATCTACACGGTGGAGTCGTAAACCAGGCATTGAGTGCAGAGCCACGCGTAATAAAAATTCATAAGTTTTCGTGTTCAACGATACTGCAAATAGACCTGTGACCCACTTCCATTGGCCACCTCGGTTGTATAAGAAACTCCAGCATCTGTGAAACATTTAGAGGTAGAATCTTTATTAAACCTCATAGCTAGTAGTAACAAGCTCCAAGGGACAGGCGATTTAGATAATGATCTATAAGATTGTATCTGTTCGCTTCTTGCTGTGGAAGCGACGTGACTTCAGAGAAAAACATCTTCCCCCTCCATGAAAACTTGAAAAAGGCAGTAATTGGCAGTTTCCTTTTTTCCAGTGATGCAGGTTTCGTAACTCTTTCCGTGGTTCGACATGAGTTTGTGCTGTCGTGTGGGAGGGGAGATTTAGCGCCTTTAGAGCAGCGTGATTAGCTCAAGACCTCGTGAAGGCAGTGTCGTTCGTGCACTTTGCGGGGAAAACGGATTTTTTTTTATGAGGAGGTGGGAGGCACTCAAGTGCTGGACTTGGGTCTGGTAAGAGGACTTCTGGTCGATCCTCTGGCATGTGTTGTTGGTGCTTGGGACCTGTCCTGAGACTGACTTCACTTGCGAGTAGTTTAGACTGGGGACCCTATGGTAAAGTTCTTGTTGTAACGCCAGTGTGACTTCAAACGTCTCGGACTACACGTTTGCCGAGGGTACACTTATTCGTTTTTGGTTTACCAGTCTGGACGTTTGGTATGGTTGTGCGCTCTGTTGTATAAGTGAGCCAAATTGGTCCTTGGTACGACCAGCGAACGTGTGTGTCACACACTGAAATCTATCGTGATTTCAGGGCTCTGGTAGAGAGTAAATTACGATCCATCTGCCTGGTCATTAGACCGTGAGATTTTGCTTTTTGTTCTTTGGTTGTGATCGATTCACAGGTGCCCCTTACGTCTCGCCCCCGTCGCACACATCTCGCCAACTGCAAGTTACATCGCTGCACGAAGCAAACAGGGTAACGTACTGCTGCTCCGGCCTTGTCAGGGCTTACAGATCTCAGTCACCATTGGCTCTCAGCTGCACCTACATAAACTTCTGTAGATTTGAACAATGAAAGTCTGCTCAGCATCAGATCAATTCAGATTGCGTTATCTACATTTTTAGCGCCAGAGTGCTTGACTAACTTATGCCACCTAGGATCCCTGCCCAGTGTGGTCTTAAATCACCTGTTAGTTGTTAACGGTATTCGATCACAGCATGTTTAGCATAATTTATGTCGGTATTTGTTTTGGGAAAATAAAATTGTTAGTAAACTAAATTTTGCATACATTCTCAATCATCTTATGTAACAGCCCCACGGGTTAACTTTCAAAGTAATTTAAAGAAACAGAATTCGAGTTGTAGTGAAAGCAAAAGAGATTGAGGGAGGAGGTAAATGGAAGGGTGGAATGCTTGGATAAAAATATAGTAGCCAACCTTTCGGAAATTCTCCATAAAGGTAAAAGTTCTGAACTTCTTGCACTGCAATAACGTGTCAGAACATCGTCTACATTGTTCATAAGAATTCTAACAAAGACAATTGAGTTGACAATGACTGTGTGGCGATTTCTGTACAACATGACGATGGATCTCCATCGTATCTGCCTAGCGGCTTATCCCAACCTAGAAAGCGGCATAGAACAGGTGTCGGATTGGCATGAACTGTAACATGTATTTTGGACATGCAAATAATTGCTATTTCAAATGGTTCAAATGGCTCTGAGCACTATGGGACTCAACTGCTGAGGTCATTAGTCCCCTAGAACTTAGAACTAGTTAAACCTAACTAACCTAAGGACATCACAAACATCCATGCACGAGGCAGGATTCGAACCGGCGACCGTAGCGGTCTTGCGGTTCCAGACTGCAGCGCCTTTAACCGCACGGCCACTTCGGCCGGCAATTACTATTTCTGCGCAACCACACAAAACAGGCAACTACCACCATTTACATTTTTTCTTTATCAGGAAAGTTTACGCAGCATGTCTCTCATTCATAAACTGTATTAGTATGTTATTTGTTTACGTAACGATGCTGTTATGGCTTGCATAAGAAAAAGCAAATCTACCAACATGTGTCGGAAATCGATATTGGCAGCATTAGTTCTTGTCACATTGGTGTGGATGCCACAATTGACGTACGAATTTTAGTGTGATAGGTTCATTAAGGGCACACTCAGCGCCAAGCAGGATCTCAATGGCCCCAAGCGACTGACGCCCGAGAGGATAGAAGTGTTGTTTAGTAGATTACGCAGCGTGTTATAGCCACCACACGTACTTCGCGTACTGCGACGTCTGGAAAAACGCAGCCTGCCTGCACGGTGACCGATTTTGCAGTTTTCCTTGCCAATGGAAGAATACTTTGATCATTTCTATACAGACCCTGCACGAATACGTCCACCTCACATAGCCGATAAACTGGACAGTAGCCGTTATATTTATGGCAAGTTATGCCCTGTATTCGAAGTCTCTGGAACGTTATCTTTCATCAAGTTTCCCCGAGAGGTTGTGTTTCCCTTCTTGCACTGCCCTAAGTCGATACAAAGAGTTCTGTCAGCAGTGGAAACTTGGCACTCCAAATTTTAACGCCGTATGGCGCCCAAATACCATACAAATTGAAATTTGTTCACTTCCTACCAGGACTTAGTTCTGGCCGGAAGTGTCAAAACAGCATTTCGGCATCCACCATGTAAATTTTTTGTGTCTCACTGGACCAAGTCAGCACCTGAGATTTAAAATGATACGTACATTGAAAAGCAACATAACAACTGTATATTGCCTCTGCGCCGGCACCAGTGAATGTGACAATGGTGACAAATTCTATGCGATGGGCAGGGCCGTTGCGCGAGGTACTGTGTGTGTGTGTGTGTGTGTGTGTGTGTGTGTGTGTGTGTGTGTACCTAAAATAAGGCCACCTTCTTTCCGAAGTTGTGAATGGTGCACATCGGTAAACGCTTCAACTTTGCGCTGGTGGCAGTTGACGTCATAGTCACTAACGACTTGTGTTGATACGTATCGAGCAGAACTAGGGAGCAAACTGACACTGCTATGGGGCACGCGGTAGCACCTATTGCTTGGGTAAAATCTCGTGGTTTTATTGTTTTGATAATAAGATTTTATGTTTGAAACACATGAATTTCAGAATAGTATTTTGTAAAGAACTATTTCTCATTGCAAGTAATATCAGAAGTTTTCAAAAATCGTACCTGTAATTTTTTGGCTGAGGTGAGTAGGCGTCGCGGGGGGAGGAGGGGGGGGGGGGACAGCGAGAGGTGGGTGTTGTATGGACAAAGATGTGCATTCTGGCACCTAAAATTTTATAAATTAAGCACTCCTTCTTACTTTACCGTAGACGTACAAGAAGTGAAACTTTATTATCTGCTATCCTTCCAGGCGCTGTAATTTTAGTGGCTGTTCTAATTTGCACACGCAGTATGATGTACTTGACAGTAAAAATTTGAGCGGAAGGGAGTGACTTTTACTAATGGTTCGCCCCACTTAGGGATTTTAATAATGTAGTACGTACGTTTCAGCGGCCCCTGACGTAGTTCAAACTTAAGTTAAGTTTCCCTGCTCTTTCCTCACATTGTAATACATCTGGGTTCCTGTTACCACTTATACCAACGAAAAAGGCACAATAACGAAAAATTAAGTCCTCGTCTAGCAGAAGAGCTGTCGTAGTATGAAAAGTCAATGTTTAATGAATTACCTAGTCGCAGATGAGCTACCACATTATCGCACTAGCCTCACAATATCAGACAAATCATCATCTTTACTGCAGACATCGAAAGAAGTAGAACAATGGTTAAGACGCATGAATAATACCCACAAACATCGATATTTTAACTACCCTCGTATTATCTTAACTTTCTTTAAGTCGCTTCTGCTACAAACCACTGGCTTCTTCTTTAATTCAGTGTAGTTGAAATAGTATTCGATTTGTAATGCCTGAGATGTAGGAGAGAGGACAAACTATAAAACTACATCCCTTCACATTGTGTTTCCTTAGTAGGTAGTTTTAATCTCACTAATTGAATTGCTTATTACTGTCAGGATTTGCATACTTCTCGACATTTTAATGCCTTTCCGAAAAGACTACAGTATTTACTGTCGTGTGCAGAGAGTGTCAAATCATCAGTTATTCTGGCCTCCATATAAAGTTCCTCCTTCCTCTTTCCTCTTAGATGAGATTTTAATGTCCTTAGTTACCAAAGTCTTACTTGGCCTTTAATGGATTCTCTGGATAATGTTTTAGGTAAGCTACTTCAAATACTGACTCAAATTCACTGTAGAATGAACTGTATTTCACATTAGCATCTTTTTTTTATATGTACCTCATCCCACATCACCTCTTTTAACTTACTCTTGAAGCATTATATCCAGTTTTCATTAACAAATTTCACTGCTTAGTATAAATCTGCCTCAGGAATGTAAGGTGCTATATTGTTTATTTAAATTACATCACGATCATATAGTTCATTGACAATTGGGTGCACATTAATTGTGTCAACGTATGTACTATTTTAAATACGTTATCAATCAGGGTCCTGCTTACTTGCAGCACAAGAGTTGGTAAATTAACTACTCAAAATAGACTGAAAACCACAAATAACGATCGAAGTAATTCTTCGTGTCTGTATCTTGTAAGAAATATACACCGAAATCTCCATGAACTACTATTTCTCCTTGTCCGACAGGTAGTTAAATAGTGGATCTAGATTTCTCATAAATAACTGAAAGATCTGTAGTGTCTTACAAATACCAAATAAGCTTTCTACCGTAACAGTTCACAACGACATGCCTCTGATCTCGGCGAAAGTTATTTGTTTCAATATATCTGAGTCTTACAAATGTTGCAACACCTCCTCTTTCAATGTTAATTCCACATGAAAATAGTGATCGTCTATTGTCCCCGATATTTAACCTCTTTATCCCAGTGGTAAGGTGGTGTTCAGAGAGGTGCAAAACACCTGTCACTTCAGCAATTTTCTCATCTTCTATATATTAAGTATCTGATCTTGTTTTTCAGCCTCCTATCATTCCGATGAAACGAATTAGCTGTACCTTTCCGGAAAATATTACATATAAGTCTATTAAGTCCTGTTCTATTCTAATTTCATTCAAGACTGTCTCTCTATTACCTGACCCTAAGCTAGAAATGTGCACCTCCGACTATAGCATTCAGATGGTTTTGGTCTTGTGTACTTGCAACCGCCCTTACACTTCTTGCAAGATGCTCAGCTCATCTCCCCCTCTTATTCAGGTGCAGGCCATGACTAGTCTATCCCTATCTCCAAACTGCACCAAAAGACGTAGCACATTTATGAGACTTTCAAATCGAAATCAACCAACTCAGCTTTTTGTAGACACTTATGACTACCCAGGCTAGTCGTATCGCTGGGAAACGTACACACAGCCTACACAAATGTGTGCTGTTTCTGCACCTATTTCATCCAGATCATCTTTATAGCTATATTCTAAGTAACTATCCAGGCTGTTACCTGCACCTCCTACCGTACGTGCCTTATCCCCTCCGTCAAAATCTCTGAAGAAAGCCCGTATGTTCTCTGTCGCCTGGCTAAGCTTCGCTCTAGGTTTCACAACGCTTGTGACCTAGTATTGCAGATACGGTTTTTCCTGTATCACTTAGCGTACACCCCTCTGTGTCTGCGAGCTTGCAGCACTCTTTTTTTTTCTGCTTGACTTTTAACTGACCTTGCAGAGTTGTTCCTACGAGTCTGGTCCACTCTGCTTTGCTGGGAGACTGACTGAAGCAGCCGTCTCCTATTTCAGGTAACAAGTCAAACTGATTGCTAACTCGAATTTGAAGTGTGAATTCTGAGTTTTTCTTTCACCTTTCACCATCTTCCACTGCGTTTCCCCCTTCTTCCTATCTAATTCAAAATACGTCACTTCTAATACTGCCTGATGAGCACGAGTCATTATTCCTCATTCCAGGATACTCTTGTATCGACTACATAATGTACAACTCTATGAGAGAGCCGCATCTGATAACTGGCTCCCCTCTACATGACTCCAGCCAAATACAAACCCAGAGTCCTGACGGGTTTGTCCCATAGTGAATAACCTGTGGAAACATCCACATTTGTCACCCATGACGACACGTTTGACTAAACTAAAGAGCATTTGATACACAAATAAAGTAACAATTAGTGAAAATTTATCTCTTGATGAGCTGCGCAGCTAAAACCTAGGTGGCAAGCGGAAGTAAAACAGGAGAATGTAACGGTGCAGATATTCGCTGAACGTGTTTCACAAAGCAGTAGACACTAAATGAATGGATACTAATAGGGAAAATATTTTTAATAACACTGTTAAACCGACACCAAAAATGGTTCAAATGTCTCTGAGCACTATGGGACTTAACATCTATGGTCATCAGTCCCCTAGAACTTCGAACTACTTAAACCTAACTAACCTAAGGACATCAAACAACACCCAGACATCACGAGGCAGAGAAAATCCCTGACCCCACCGGGAATCGAACCCGGGAACCCGGGCGCGGGAAGCGAGAACGCTACCGCACGACCACGAGCTGCGGACTAAACCGACACTATTAGGACTGTCAGACGTTAACACCATAATCTGAATACTTCACAGAAGCCCACTCAATTTCAGTTTTAAATCACTGAATACACGAAACAAATTAAAACTAAGAATGGACGGTATTTTTAACAACAATATTAAACAGGCACCATCCGGACATCATGGAAAGCATTGCATTGTATTCTGAACAACACTCAGCGTTCCGCAGCTGCCGATTCTGACGTCAGAGCGCTTAGAGAGAGAGAGAGAGAGAGAGAGAGAGAGAGAGAGAGAGAGAGAGAGAGAGAGAGAGAGTGAGAGAGGGGGGGGGGGGAGGGAGGGAGGGAGTGAGAGAGAGAGAGAGAGAGAGAGAGAGAGAGAGAGCCAGACAGACAGAGAACGAGACCGCCCGCCACTGACTGCCGACTGCCAACACCAAGCTACCTTTTGAATGGGCTAACGGCTGCATTCAGACTGCAAAACTGTCGTTTGTTTAAAAAACATAACAGACATAAAACACGGTGGTGAAGAAACTCAAATATTGATGCTACTGACTTTCAGGTCAATCATAGAAATTCTTCCAATCCATATGTGGTATACAGCAAACCAGTGCTTAACAGTATTGGTTAAAAACAGTCTTCGTTGCAATTTTTGTTTTTTTATTTTTCAACCACGCGTTTCACCTTATTTAGCCATCTTCAGATTATCTTAATTTGGTATTTCTTAGAAGAATCCTTCAGTCAGTGTAGCCAAAGGGCATCGTAGAATATATCAGGCCAACATCGCCTTCGTTAAACTCAGTAAAAACTTTTCTAGATGGAAGCGAGTGACACCAAGATCTGCATAATGCCTTCCCGTTCACAGGAGCGAGTAACAGAATAAGATCAGATTATTACAGATAATACAGAGACAATTTTGGAGAAAGTCTTTCAAAAATGCTTTAGCAGATGGCGCCTGGTCTTTGTGCTAAACTGGCCTTCTGTCTGAGGTATCAGAATTGAAAAGGTAACAGAAATGGATGTTGTTGACTAGATTTCTGCTAAAAAGCAGTACTGCATTTCTATACTTGTACCATCAAAAATACAACGTAATGCCTTAGTATTAATGGAATTCGAAAAAAAGTTTGCTTCCTCATATTTTGCCAAAAACTGACATTTGTGAGATCGCAAACAACCGCTGTTAATAATATTATTTATTTATATAAGTAGCACTGTTACCGGTTTCCAGATTTCTGTTCACTTTCATACCACGGTTGTTGTTATTTACATCATATAGCCTATCGGCTAACATAAACCACAACAGACGTAATATAAACGGGAACTTCCATATGAAGATGAATCTTTCGCTTAGAAACCGTCAACCGTGCTATCTGTATAAATAATTAGCATTATTGGCAGTCGGTAGTTGCTGTTTTCTTCTTTTCAAGAATTAACTTCAAAAACTTTCTAGTTGGCAGTCAGAACCAGTGGGTTTCCTGGTATGGTACTTACGTTCTTAAGCGAGTATTTATTTTTTTAAATTGGCATCATTAGTTTTCGGGCAGTTGCGGTGTGTAGCATAATTCTGTAGTATCAGAATACCATCTGAGCTATCTGGGCTCATATCACTTATGTTGAAACAGAGATATATTGCTTTTTTGTTCTCCTGACAAAGATCAGATTTCACACTAAATATGTTCTCCACTTACGCTCTTTGTTGTGGCTAATGCTATGACGTATATGATGTCTATCAAACGTTTTGTTAGTTGGTACTTACGAGACGTGTCGTAAGGGATGCCATTGAGTTCGGCGAAGCAAGGCAGAACGGCGGCAGTGTTGGCCTTTGTTGGTGGCCAACAGAGCAGTCGGTCCCAGGAATGCGGGCACCAGCCACCCCCAGTACCGCCTCCGCTCCCGCCTCCGCTCCCGCCTCCGCTGCTTCCAGCGGCGCCCCCTGCAGCCACCTCCGCCGCCCCCAGGTAGCAGCGCAACTCTTCCGCATCCCACCTTGTCGCATTCAGCAGCGCCTGCATCTCGGCGTCCATCTCCATTGTGGTGGAGTCGCTCAGCTACGTTCCCATCTGCTTCTGGCGCTCTGCACGGCACAGTGAAAGGCCAAGTTCTAGAGGCACGGAGTCTTGGGAGACGTCGCACAAAGTCTACTTTACAACCGTCACCTAACCGCTGCAGTCGCTTTTTAAACTACTTAAGGAAAATTATTCAGGTACTAGTTCCACATAAATGTGAACACCACACTGAAACATCAACAGATTGCCTGCGATTCATTTTGTCACAGATATTCCTTCTTCACTTTCGTTTACAATGGGAAAATTCTTCGGAAAATTTGGGTTACTGTTCCTTGTTCGTGGTAAAATCCGCTTAAATTCGGAAAAGAATCTCTGAGTTATGTTAATTGCTATAAAAATTTTGAAGCGAGTTTTCAGATAGATTTCCTCCATTAGAGCAAACTAATAAGTTATATTTTAGTAGGCCTTCAATCGGATAGAAGTCTGTAAGTAATGTGTGGTAGTTAATCGCTTTGGTCCCTCATCAGACGTGAATAGAAACTTTCCCATAACTTATACCGTTTAAACAAATGAATTTACACCAATTTTGATTTCAAAGCCCACGGTTCATGTTTGGTCACTGTTCAAGCTACAAGGTAAGCTCTTCAATTATTTCGACACAGGAAGCACTCTTCAGCAGCTCTTGCACATGAGAAAACAGCCACAAGCCTCGATGACTGCCCATAATCTGAAAAGAAACAAAGTAAGAACACTTAGCTATTTCGAGAGCACAGTATGGATTTATATACATATAAAAACAATCTAACTAAATTTTACAGTTCCGACACTGAACTGGAAGATTTTACAAAAACTACAATAGTAGTATCAACTTGGAACAACTTAAATCAGTCTGCACAGAATATAACTTAATTGATTCGTAGATAGTATAAACTTCGCGGATGCCAACAGTTATCCCATGTTATTGCGCAGTCTGGGAGCTGCCAGAACTTGGATGTATGAGGACAGGACTGCAGTTGATTTTATGGGTGTAACAGAAGAAATCTCAGATAGCCACCTTGGTCGAATAATATATGACATGAACTGCGATGTACTTTATTGGATGATCTGTGACCTTACGTTGTTCCTGCAACGCAGCAATACGTAATTAGTTCAGCCTGCTAGAAAGCTTGGAAAAACGAGACTTGCCTGGCGAAAAGATATATTTCAACAGTAAATACACTCTTATCAATATCTCGTATGAATCCAAGATTGTAGAGGACATATGCGCCACTGCTGCACTAGTCAGACCTACATGAGAGGAGTGCAGACAATGAAACCTATCATCAAATACCTGTCTTGTAGCTTAGTGGGAACTTATCGACACATTGACATCCAGGATGTAAGCGTATGGATCCCAGAATGCTTCTGCCGTTTGTGGTCTTGATACTGATAATGTAATTCCCTCTTGTCAGACGAATCTATTTCCACAGCATCCTCAATACTCTTCTTACGATCACCTGTACAAGCAAGTAGTAAGGCGGAATGAACTGGTACTTGCGTTATATTTCGTATGCTGGCTCTTCCTCGACTGAACGTGGAAAATATCCATATTCCTATCACAGGCAGCACTGGTTAGTCTTGTTTGTAGAGACATGCAATGGAATGATGGCACGTGCTCAGACGTAGTAAAAGGCAGATGATAAACGTTTTGTTCGCTGGTGGGATACTGGGAAATTGCACTCATTGTACAAGTGAGATTTTAGACGAAACGAAAAAAGTATCCCATGCAACAATATCAATGAGTCACAAATGGAATCACGAAACTCACGAAAATACGTAAGTGCAATAATTTGTCAAGATGTAAAGTGGAATGATCACGTATTCTGAGTCGTAAGTAAATCAGTTGGTAGATTTCGGTTTATGGTAATACATATTGCTTACAAACCAGTCGTGAAATCCATTCTAGAATACTGTCTCTTCCATATAACACCAACAGTAGCTATTATGTTTATTAAAAAAGACAGCACGAATGACAACAGATCTGATGACTCGTGGGTAAGCGTGACAGATATGTCGAAAAACGTCAACGTCAGAAGACTGAAGATTGACGCGAAGTGTCCTACGAACGCTACTTACAAAGTTTCAAGAACTAAAATAAGCGATTGGTCTTGGACTATGCTACGCGCCTCTAAGTAACACCCTCTTAAGGACTGCGAAGGTAAGATTTGACTAATTACAGGGAACACGCAGATATTTCAGCACATTATTATTCCTGCGTTGCAAACACGAACTGAACGGCAAGAAACCCTTGGTACATGTTACAATGACAAGTACGGTCCACCATCCACTTGTCAGCGGGGTTTAGCTTTAGATGTAGACAAGTAGTCACTCTATCAGTGTACAGGGTGCCTCAAACCTTTTAGTTCTAATTGAAACAGGTGATAGTGTGTCCACACCCGATTACACTGAGATAGGGAACTAATGTTTGGAAATTCGTATATATTGTTATGCACAAACGTAACGTACGCCGCGTAACAATAGCGTAGCTCATAGTAATTGCTCTAAGAGGCGACCGCCTGTGTCAATGGAAGGGTGGCAACGGCTTATGAAGTTCTGTTGCACTCTCTCAAAGATAGATGGTTGGTTGTTTTGGGGAAGGAGACCAGACAGCGTGGTCATCGGTCTCATCGGATTAGGGAAGGATGGGGAAGGAAGTCGGCCGTGCCCTTTCAGAGGAACCATCCCGGCATTTGCCTGGAGTGATTTAGGGAAATCACGGAAAACCTAAATCAGGATGGCCGGACGCGGGATTGAACCGTCGTCCTCTCGAATGCGAGTCCAGTGTCTAACCACTGCGCCACCTCGCTCGGTCTCTCAAAGATCCCCGCTGTGTGTTGTACTAGGAGACAGGCAGCTTGTACCCTAGCAAGCAGGTATTCAGCTGTTTCTACGGTTGGTTATGTGTTAACGTAGCCCCGAGAAAAAAGTCGAGGCGTGTGCGGTCCAGCAGTCGCGCTGATCATGGGTCATAACCCCTTCTTTCCAATCAAGCTGTGAGGGAACGTGATGTTCAGGTGCTTGCGAACATTAAAAGCGATATGGGCTGGTATACTGTCTTGTTGAAGCCACATCTTCCGCGGACAATAAAGGGTACAGTCCTTGCAGACTGTGGCGGCATTCCTCACCGGAACACCAGGTGTTATGGACCAGCCAAATGGGGAGGCAGAAAGTACGATCCTGTTGCATAACCTTGGATAATGCCCTCTAAAGTAGCGTTGCCGGTGGTCACCAATATGGGTGACGCGAGGGTCGTCCTGACATCAGACATGGGTGTTGCGGCTGTTGAAAACATCACCACTGCTTTTAACAGTTACTACGACCTACGTTCTTGTTATGCGGTGTCCGCTTTGTATGTTCACAACACAATAAATATGCATTTCTGAGCATTCGATCCTTTGTCAATATAATCTGTTGTGAACCCACTATCACCTGTTTCACTTTGATCTAAAAGTCTGAGACACCATCTGTGTGCATCGTAAATCAACAGTACGTTGAATCTACGTACTCCCACATGAAGTTCTAGACCAAAATGTTGCCATGGAACTTATTAGCTAACTTCTCCAAACATTACTTATGTACCTAGCGAGGCGGTGCAGCGGTTAGCACACCGGATTCGCATTCTGGAAGACGATGGTTCAAATCTGCATCCCGTCGTTCAGATTTTGATGTACCGTGATTCTTCTAAACAATCGCAGGCTGATGCTGGAACTGTTTCTATGAAAGTGCTTGGCCGATTTTCTTCCCCGATTTTTGGTAGTCCTCTCTTGTGCTCTGTTTCAAATAACATCGCTGTTGACTGGACTTTAAACACTTTATCTTCCTTCGTTTCTTCAACTCTCTCGTCTCAACAACGGCCTTCCCCAGCGCTAACGCAGTCAGGAGCTCTTAATATCATCAGATAGATTCATCGGAGCACCTAAGTCGTACACTGCTATTACTCTCACTCAGAATGGTTTGCAGCTCTGATACACAGTTCTCAGTGGGAAGGGATCGATGCCTTGAACTCTGAGCATTTTTCGATCAGTATTCTCGTCGCAGGCTGAGTAATGACCGAGAGACAGACGACACGAAGATTGTGAAATAAAGTTGTATCTTGTGACTAGAGCCGTTCTACTAGAGCTAGTCCACAGCGCCACAACGAATGGACACCTTTTGGGATTACGAAGGTATATTGGCGGACATGGCATTCCACACCCCATCTACAGTGATAATGACCTAACATGAAACATAGCCAATAAAGAGATAGCAGAACTTTAATATGGCATCTCTGCTAATAAGGCCCACCATTATCTCGCATAACACAGTATAATGTAAAAGGTCATAGCTCCGCTTGCGGCTTAGTGACATGAAGGTGGGAGGGAAGGGTCCATTGAATGAAAATAAGTCTTAGAAAAGTGCTTGAACGCTCCAGCATGGTCAAAGAAGGCTGCAGACTGTACTCGTGAACAATGTCAATCGTCCAAGATGAAGACGAAGAGCTCTGCCCATCGCACTTCCTCGCGGGGGCTAGATTCACCGCATTGCAAACAGGACTAAAGACACCATTTGTAACACACTTGACGAGAGAATTCAAACTCCTTGAGCAACCAGAAGAAGATCTCTGTAATCCGTGAGGTAAAAAGTATCTTATGCTCTTGTAAAATTCTACCATGTTAAACTCCCAAATGGATGGTGGACGAGGATCACAGACAGTGACTTCGCCCTCCGACAGCAGAACGTGTAGAAGAAGGCAAGAGAGGAGGAGCCGAAAAAAGACAGACTTAGAGTCCCTTCCGCAGTCAGTCTTGTCAGTGCCGATGGAAAACACTTCACCAGGCTTGTCCAGCTGCTCATAGCGCTGGAAGTGGTCCAGAGTAGGGAGGATGTGGCGAATCGCTAAACGACATCTCTGATTTGTATCTGTGTAACAACACTTGTAACTAAAGTCGTGTAACCTCAGTGACCTGAACGTCCTGTGTAAAAAAAAAAATCTATATATTGACTGCCGGTAAACCACTGTCTAATTGTTCCCACAATGGGTTCTGAGTTATCGGGACGGCACCTAGGAATGGGTGATCTTATTAGTGACCATACAAGCAAAACGATCCACCACGTCACTGAAGCTTCCATTTAATAATCTTCAGGTCAGCTACAAAGGCATATGCCCAGTGGAAAAGCGGAGAATGCAACTTCGAAAGTAAAGGTGGGAAGGTGGTTCTGTGCAGGTTCAAGACTTCCCGCACTGCAGATGACATCACGACGTCGTGGTTTCATAATTGACTTTATGGTTACCTGGTTGCCACACCTTACGCATCTGGAAGCACGGTCCCTAAAAGCACTAGATACTTCAAAATGCATTGGCTGCATTTCACGGGGAGCAGACCGAAATTATCTGCTTGAATTGTGTGGAGCGTCTGTGTGGTGCCGGGTTAGTTGTGAGCACGTTGCGCATGTGATTTTTACGGCTGCCCTACGAGATGATTTCGGCCATTGTGCCCGATAAGGGAATCTGACTGATCATAAATGTCTTTGGAAGCTGTTCTATTCCTAGCTTGTGCTCGGAACTTCTTACGGTGAGGCAAGCTTCTAGGAGAATATTCACGGCACAGATGTGCATCTTACAGAGCCGCTTCCACAGCAATGCAATTGATTTTCACTAATGCACTGAGAGCAACGAGGACTTTTGAGATTCGCGTAGAACACTGCTTTTTAGGCTTGGGTGTAACTGATTTTACAGCTCAGCTTCAAAGTTGGAATGGATCTCCATTCTGGGTTTTTCACCCAACTCGTAATTAGTCCATATCTTACTTATTTAAGGGGCTGCATAGTGCATACAACTTTGAAGTCTTTATTTTATAACGTTTTTCACAAGAATCATAATTTTAATACAGCAGACCTTGATCAGCCATTGATGGCTCGATAGAACTCCTTTGCTTTTCATTTTTCCTGGGCATGCCTTCAGGATTCACTTATTCACAGTTGGCATGCTATTAGCAGCAATTTATTTCAGTCAATGTGCACTTAAACTGTTCTATGGTGGTGGAATGATCATTTAATGGAAAAGTTCAAGCGAGTGCCCCAGTTCTTGTATACAAAATGATGTGCGACCTCTAAACTCCCTGTGAGCATGGTGTAAAGCTGTTGATGTCTCGAGCAACAAGCTTCATCGATGTACTGCGTTCAGTGACATAACAACGGCTCTTTAAATAACTCAAAATGGAAAAAAGCACTTACTGGTGCTAGACTGTGGGAACGAAAGGGCCATTCCCCAGACCAAAAGCGTCCTAAGCATTGCTCTGTGACACCAGCAACTTCACATCTCGTCCGCAGGATTGCGTTCAGGAAAAATCTCAGTGAATGAACATTCCACTACCAGAACATCCATCTGCACACAGTCAATTATGTACAGCATCCACGTCCAGAACTTCGAACGTTTCTAGCTTTTTAACCAAACTCAACTAATATTTGATTAAAATTCGTGCATAATTAGTTTAAACTCGAGCTACATGTTAGAAAAAAATATTATGTTGAAAAAATTATAACTCTTTTCAGTAACTATGGAATGTAGTTATGTTCAGGACCCTGCTGAAAGAGTAACGTTAGTACATCTACATACCTAAATAAGTATTTCATTCCCTTATTATTTCGTACGTTACATTCGAAAACGTCATAAGTGAAACACTCTCAAACCGGGAAGACGAAAATTAGCTAGCTTTAGTCTTTAGAAGCAAACTGTAAAGGTACGGGCTGCTTTTTGATTACATGATTAGATTATATCTACTGTCAACCAGATTAACAGCATAATTTTTGTGAGTTATTTGTTATCCTTTTATCGAATGTCTAGCTACAGAGGCTCGTGCCAGCGTGGTAAGGATCTTTTCCGTATGCTTTAACGACAGGCACTCAATCGTCGCCATTGTAAACCGTAGTGTAAAATTTATTCCCTTGTCGGAAAAAAAAATTAATTTCTTTTTGAGTCAGACATTAAATATAGGAGTGCTTTTTATTCTACTTGTTCATCTGTTCTAATCTCTTACTCTCTATTAGTGTTTTTTTTTCAGATCCGATAATGCGCATAATATCCACCAGTAAGGATGTGTGTGATCCATGACGGTTAATGAAATAAAACTACGTATTTGTTCCGTTCTCTCCAACACAGACTAATACGTAAACGTATATTATGTACTGAAGGAGATTAAGGTTTAAAGTCCCGTGACGATGGAGTAACTTTAGACTCAACATAAGCTGCGATAACACAAGGTTCAAATGGTTCAAATGGCTCTGAGCACTATGGGACTCAACTGCTGTGGTCATAAGTCCCCTAGAACTTAGAACTACTTAAACCTAACTAACCTAAGGACAGCACACAACACCCAGCCATCACGAGGCAGAGAAAATCCCTGACCCCGCCGGGAATCGAACCCGGGAACCCGGGCGTGGGAAGCGAGAACGCTACCGCACGACCACGAGATGCGGGCGATAACACAAGGATTTGGAAGGATATCGTCTGTATATACCAAAGAAATTATTATATTTTCACCTTAATGGACTGGGAGCTGGTGGGGTGGGGGGATAAATGGAGGAGAACCTGCATTACGATTGTCGGACAAGGATATGCACCCGATATTCCTCAGTGCAGCTGCCGTGCCTTAGCAACTATGCCAGGTCATTCGCTTTTGTTGAGCATATTACATTCTCACATACGGCCATGATCCTTAAATCATAAAACCGTGGCTTATAATGAGATGCACAGGCATTCTTTCAGTTGCAAACCAAGTAGGACTGCTAGACCATACTGCGCAAAAACTTACTCACCACCAGGAGCCATTACGCTAACACCGTTTAACATTGCCTTCTGCCTTCATACTGAAATCATCTGACGTGGCAGAGAGTCCACAAAATACTTCAGGTCCTTGATTTCCATTGATGATTAGATGGTGTAGATTTACCAGAACTGCTACATTGCACCCTTTGTTCAATACAGGTCCAAAAATTTTATGTAGAACTAGTTGTTACCCATGGCCGCCCTCACTTTGTTATGATGAATGTTGGTGAGTAAGCAGCTAGTGTATGTGCGATAACATCAGCTGTAATCATGTGTCTGCCTGGCTGCGTAGGCATAGCTCGCTATGTGCGCCCCGCTCTTCCCCACTCTCAAGACGTCACAACAAACGATGCTTCGGTATGCGTAGCATCCTCGCTGAGCAGTGCTTACAAAAGGGCGTGGGCAAGAGCGCGCATCTATGCATCGTGCTACTGAAGTAGCTATATATTATACAGCGTGCACACTATGTAACAAATAGCGTGGAATTGAGGATTAAACGAGAATCGTATTCATTACTTACATTCGTGTCATGCACCACTTATTAACCAATAAAAGCATTTTCACAAATATGATGAAGATCAAAAATCAAAGAGCAAATAGCTTTTTCAAAGAGTAGTTAGTTACTCCTAATTCGCATAATGATCTTCAAATCAATAAGTGTCTTGTACTACTCACTTTACAAAGTATCCTATGTTCTTACACGGAGCTCAAGGTAACTTCTTACCAGATGTAACCGAAACTGCGGGTTAGTCTTGAACACATAACACACAGAGTTACTTTCGCATTTACGATACCAGTAAATCACGATATAATTTTTTTCGTGATCCGATTTTGATGAAATAAGGCCTACACGGTGAGACAAGTTATACTCGAGTTACCTGCGGAGGCACCATGAAGTTTCGTCTGGCTGTTTTTTAGTTTAGCATGATCAAACAGACAAACAGATTGACAGGACGCATCTAGTAAAAGTTTACATAACGATATTTATTTATCGTGATCCAACTTGATGAACTAAAGCAGTGGTCGTCCAGCTGCGGCCCTAATTAATTAGACACGTGGCCCGCGATTCTCAGCCGCGTTTCATAGTAATCCTACGCATAGGCAGCTAACAATCTAATCCAGAAATATCAATTAACGTCAAGAGCTTGTTAAGTGAGAAAACTTCCTCATCAGAAACAGACTCTAGGGCCTAGAACCGCTCGGCCACCCCGCCCGGCTGTAAGACCACACTAATTTATGTAGGTTATCAGTTAAGAATCAGATCGGTATGTATGCGGCCTAAAGATTCAAGCATACAAATTTGTGTAGATTACCAATTAATAACAATATCACACTAGTTTTTATTGGTTACCAGTTAATTAATGATACCGGTATACACGCTGCCAGAGGTGCAGCCCTAAAATTCCAGTGTTGGATTTTGAGTAAAGAAGTTTAATTATCGCTGAGCTAAAGGCTATACAAGGCCACAGGATATACGTTAGTCACCTCTGAAAACCCCATGAAAATCTGTCTAGTAGTTTCGGATAAGTGTGTTCGGACACACACAGCAGTTTTAAAGATCCGTTATTACCAGAGAGGATTAAGACCGAGGGATTTAGAGGAAGAGGCGAGATGCAATAAGCTGCTTGAGTGTTCGTCAAAACAGGAATGTGTGAGAATGGTCTGGAAGACGGAAATGTCCACATCATACTCATCGTGTCGACGTAGATAGAAAGGTCAACACGTCGTCTCACATAGTATTGAAATGAGCGTTCTTGGTTATCGAAATGAGTGACCTATAACTTTTTTTTGCGGAATCACTGCCGTACTGAGTTACACTCTCCAAACACTGTACTTCATACCCCTCAACGGACCGTCAGTGCACTCACTGCACTGCATAATTTGGACAGAAAATTGTGACTCGGTGGTCAGAAGTTTCCTTAGTACACTGAGGTTCTGCAGTTTTCTGTGCTGTTGTTGACAGTGGCCATTTACAAGGTACCCGAACACCGAATGCCCACTGCATGGAGTTCTGCTCGCAATATTCGCTCTGAAACTGAGATACACTTGCCTTTACTGACAGGAGTAATCACTGCTGAGCTAGAAATCTACTGTTACTGGCAAGATTTGATTTTACACTTGCCTCTGGTCCCTCCTGGTTAGGATCTGATACTATCGTAGTTTTGGCAACGTACGACCTGACTGTGAGTGGCATGCAATGTCTTGTAGACACGTTGGACAATCCGTGTCGATGCAGCGGAATTTATAGACAATTTCACTCACGGTGCGCTCGTGGTCACGCTCAGACGCGGTAGCTCGTTACTGCAATGCTGTCATATTTCCACGTCGACGCTTTGTACTGCACCGATTCCACGAAATCTACCATCACGTACACACAACTGCACTGCCACAGCTTGGCCCAATGTTGGAGATTCACATGACAGTCTGGTATCAGTAAGATCTTCGGCTTCCGAAAGCGGCGAATGTTCTCTTTTCAGGATGTGACTAATGTTTCCACCTGCGGGCTTAACACAGGCGTGCCGCCCAACGTGACCATAGCAGAATGTTTTCATGGTCAGGCAAATTTTCTTCTATTTCTGCCTTAAGTATCATGACAAAAAGTACGGATGTTTGCTAACAAGGGAACCATGCCCACTCTTCATCGCCGATTTCGTCGAAATGTTTTGTATATTCAGGGCTTGGCCAGAAGTGGGAGTGACAGAAGTGGAAGCTCCAGATGTCTAAGCGTTCAGAATAAGAATTTTTGGAGCAGGTAGGCCGAGGCATTAGCCTTTACTGTCAGCATAACATCCATGGATCGGATGGCACAGCGGGAAAATCGCAGAACGTTAGAACGATTATGCGACGGTCGTCAGGGATTGAGTCTCTCTGTGGAAAGTACTATTTTATTTTCAGTTCTTATGTTACCTGTACTCCAAATCAACCGAAATAGTTCTCATTACATTGAATTTATTAATATTCTCATAAATGGTATCAAAAGAACAGGTGAAGGAAATTCTGAGAAAGTAAATACATTTCCAAGGAAGGATTCTACTTACACTATCCACAAGAACTCCTCCAATAACTTTCCAAGAATGGTTTGTACTGAGAGCGTACAGGGTTTCCTATTCCGTTTGTTTCGTTTTCACCTTCGAGCCGCTCTTAGCAGCTACACGCGAGCAGCGGGTTCCGGTGCGGGTAAAATCGGGCCATCGGTTCTTGGGCACAAGAGCAGCACGTGTAAATGACCAACTGCAAAGTAATAAAATCATCTAATTTTATATATGAAGTTTTCGTGCAAGCCTTACAATCCCAAATATTCCTTTGACTTCCCCTTTCGTGCTTTTTATGAAGATATTAATAAAACAATATGTTTAACATTATTTCGGTTGTTTTGCATTGTAGACAACGTAAAACCTGTTATTAAGAAAGAAAGCTTCCGTATAGGGATGCGAACCGAGAACCGTCAGTTTACCATTCACAACTTTTACAATTGTGCTAACCGCTGCCTATAATTTAATCCACGATAAAACACTTATCCATCGCCAGACCAGCGCCAAGAATTGCTATTTTTGTACTCGAATGGCTATCTGCTACAGTCCCTTTCATTTTATACCAACTCCTGGATGTCCCACAAATCCTCTTGTGAAATCGTTTAATTCTTACATCCAAATAACAAAGATCTTTTGAATCTTCCTCTACGCGGAGAGCTAACCGTTCGGCTGCGCCTCGCCGGCACACGGTGCGATATTCCTGCAGTCGATATGCCTGTTCGCGGCTGATTACCTGCAGTGCCTTTGCGTGCCGGACGGGCCGTGGCGGAAGGCGTGACTCGGGTTTTGCGTGCGCCCTGTTTAAAGGTCGCGCCGGACCCTGCTTCCGGCTGTTCCTGTGATAGCTGGTGGGTTTTCTCACTGTGCCAATGAAATAACGAGGCCTCTTCAAACAGACGTGGAGGCTTGTTTAGTTTGCTTGCACTTACTCTGTTATGTCCTTTGGTATCGGTTCGTACACGACAGTGCAACGTACCTATATATTTCAAACAGAGGTAAGGGGTCAAATGTTGTGGATGTCCCTTGGCCTGGCGACCATTTGTGTACCTATCGTAAGAACGGGTATACTGTAGCTATCCTTACAATATAGGGCAAAAATTTGAACTTCACAAACTTCGCCCAGTCCAAGAAAATTTAGAAAGGCTGTTGGTTCTTTTGCAATAGGTGTGGTGCAGGGAGGACATTAGCCGTGATACCGTGATTTATAGGTACGAATAGTACCAATTGTGGGGATGGCCACTTTATCTACTTATGGCGGAGCGTCGACATTTTCACCCCATGTTTTTAATATCATATTGTCTAGGAACTGTGTAATATTTTTGGATACGATTCTCCGTTTCCGAGATCCACAGGTTACCATACTTATGCACGTAAAATATCCAAGTAATATCTTCTCTGAAGCGTAAATGTAATTATAACTGACTTCGTTAACGCATGTTAAGGCTTCTGGTGACATCGCAATGGTTCCAACGTCACCGAACCAAGTTTTAGTCAGCATTTTTTCACCAATAAAACTTTATAAAGTGCTGTCTCTATGTAATGGGCACCTCACGCCTATACAGGCTGTCTTGGCCCGGAAACAATTCCATGGTGCCACCTGATGACGTAAGCACCTTGCAAAAAGTTGTATTACCATACGAAATTCTTCGTATTTGCAAATAAGAATCACTAACTTTTTTGCTTTACTGCAGGCACATGCAAAAATGTTGTGCATTTTATGTAACTAGTGTAAAGTGAACTAGCGTTGGATGGGGGACAGTTTTGTGTTAACTTTGTGTTATCCCTACTTATTTATTGTTCATATGTGTCAAAGCAGGTAAATATGTCAAAGTAGACAAATAAGCTGTCAAAACTTTATTGACCTACCGAATTCATTGAATATAAGCAGCACACGTTGATTGATCACAGAAAAGAAGAAAACGAGCTGAAAAATGCTCCCGTCGGTGCGCAAAAATGCGAATACTAAATCTGCTCCAAACTCCATTCCAGCTCACTGACCAAAATATCTTGTCATGTGAACGAACATATTCGCGCTTTTCTATGCTGAAAGAGAATAGTAGAAAGACAGCGACGGTGGAAGACAGATGAGACAGTACCACTGGAAAATAAAGAGAGGAGACAATGATGATGGAAGAGAAAAAGTAGCCATGGAAGAGAAAGACAGATAGGTGAAGACACAGTGGGAGCGAAAGAGGAAGGGGCTATTGATGGTTAGTGAGAGAAAGTGGCAATAAAAGAAAAAAAGAGACACAGACGGAGATAAAAACAGCAGGAGCTGAAGAGAGAGGAGAAAAAATACGAAAAATGTAGATGAGTGAGACCATACAAAGACATGGGGGTCAGGATCCCTAGACCGGCGAACATTAATGCTTGCTTATAGCGCTGAGTGCATTTTGGCCCGAAATTTTAGACACGTTGGCTTAGGCGAAAAAGTTAGTTCGACTCCCCAGAACTAGTGAGCTTCCGAGGTATACATGCCAAAACTTTTGATGAGAAAGGCAGTTCCCCACTTTTCTGTCTGAGTCTTTTAAAGACGGGCATATTGGCCTTTTGTGCTCCGACGGGAGCACTTTTCAGCTGGTCATAGTTTTGACCCAAATATTCGTAGCCCAGACAATGGTGGTCAGGCAAATCTATGGTGTCACTTCACAAATTTCGTGTACGTCTTTGTTCACTTGTTTATTAATTCTGCTACTGAAAGATGTCTTGGTTCCTTCATTTTCTTAGAGCCTATTTTACATTTTCCAAGATTGACAATACGGTACTTCCTTTACAACTGTCTCTGAGATTTTAACTTTCTTCACTTTATTACATATCAATTCTGATACCTTCGTAAAACCTTTACTTAACTACTGCATCGGAATGTTTTTCTTTGGTGAGCGTTGGCCATCCGCCATCGCGTGTCTTAGGCGCTAGAGGGTGCCACGTGCTTCCGTTTTCGAAAGGTAGTCAGCCACTTACTATTCATTCTTCTTCTTACTACTGTAACACAGCATTGGACAGAGTCATTGTTCAGAGCCTTTAAGTGTTGAGATGTGTCTGACTCTGGAGCCGTATTTGAAGTAGAATATTGCTCTGATGAAATTACTTGCTTGATGGAGAAAAATAATATTGAATATGTTGTACGACACGCGTGGTAGAATCCTTCCAAATCATTTAGTATGCTTATTTCTGTCTTACCGTTTCAGGTGAGTAAAGTCGTGTTTTGTATCTCGCCTCGCAGTCTTATACATTGAGTATTCACAAGCAGTGGTATAGGTTAGGAGTGGTTTCGAAGTATGAAGAAGGTGGGTACTGGACACTGCTAAGCTCATTTCGTTTTGATTTGCATTAAATTGCACGTTCATTTCTAGGCAGATCATTTTCTTTGCTAATTCTCGCTGAAATTTGCTAAAAATAGAGCACCGTCATCTTCTTGACTTGAGGTTTGACGAATAGTAGCTGATGATTAAATTACATGCTATGAAACTATGTTGGAATTTAAACCAATCTCTTTTCATAGCATTTAGCTTTTTCGGGCACTGAAAAAGATAAGACGATGTGAGTTAGTGTTTGTGATCATCAGACTTTTATGTGTGATAACATATATCAAAGAATGATATTTATTTTGTGTATGAGAAGTGTTGGAGTTCTGTTGAATGTTTCTGATTTGGATGCTAGATCACAGTGCTAGATGACAGATTCACACTGAGATGCTAGATTCACACTGAAGTGGTGGATAAATATATGAGAAAACAGTCTTCTTTGCACTGCAGATCGCTATAAACGAGAAACTAACAAAGATTAGTAGCACATGTTGCTTCTATACTACTATTCTCTAACGCCTTCTATGATGTACTGAAATACGCAAGCCTTTTTTATCCGTTGCGATATTTATATGAAACTGTATGTTGCGTGACTACTTCGGTGGTATTATTACAAGTAAGATTAGCATTAGAAATTTTTTCACGCCCATTGAATGTTTAATCGGCATATCGTATTTCATGTCAGTTCTTGCACATCATTATCTGTGAGAGCGTGTTAAGATAACACTAAATAATGATTTTTCCCTTTCTCCTACACTTTCTTTTTCCTTCTTTCTGCTTTATTTTCGTGATGTATTGAAAGAATTATTTAGGACAATTTTATACAACTACGTCTATACTCACGCCATGCAATGGTCACGAATGTGTTATTTTCACTTGTTTTGATGATGCATGTTTTCCCTTTTGTTAACACGTTGTTTAAAATCTTTTTCCATGAACATAATAATGTTGTAGTTTTGTATGAAACTGTAAATCGAAGTACCTAGAGTTTGTGATAGTGTAATCTGAAGCGATATGGGTTGAGGTGTGTAGAGACTTATCGATTAGTCGCCAGAGAAAAATCATCAAAGTTTTGTGGGAGAGAACAAGATGGGTGACTGTCGTGCCGCCTGGCGGCTAGTGTGTGTACTGTGTCCGTGGCCGATGTTTGGATAGTGATCCGTTGTGTGATTTTGGTATGTACTGCGGACAAAAAATTAATTACGTGTCGCTTTGCTCATTACTCAGAACTGCTACTCGGTACATTAAGCTTTAAAACCTACGATGTGCAAACCGTTAAACTGCTTGAATACTGCAAATGCTCTGTTTTGGTTGTAGGCAGCACAGATTGTTTAGTATATACGAGGGCCTGTAAAATTAAACAGAGATTTGATAACGAATTTCCTGATGTCAGTAACTTTAAACTTGAATGTATGGTGACTGATCACCACGCAGTTGGTGTGAATACGATGACGATTTTGAACGGTACAGATTAGTGGTGGCTGCTGCGTAAGATCACAAGAGCACATGAATGCCCTAATTTTTGACACCTTGCGGATTTATCGGCTATTTTTCTTTTAATGCTGTTAGACGCAACATAGATGCTGCAGTCTGAAAGATACAGCACTTAAATCGACAGCGCAGGCGCAGTGCTCCTCTAGACTCCGTGAAACTTGGCATCAGGGTCGCGAGCACACCTTCACTTGTGCACGTTTTAAGGAGCCGTTGCGCATGCGCAGTTAACGTGACGTAATTGCCTTGCACACCAAATACATACTGATTCGATAACCAACGTGCACGGTTCATGTTGTGCACTGTTGAACCTTGCCACTCAACAGAAGTTTACATCAGTGCCACGAGATGGTGGAACACTGAGGCAGACTTTTATCCGGGTTCTCTCGGCATAAATGCTGCTAGATGATAGCACACTCCTCAGATATGCCAATTCACTCATTATATACAGTAGTAAAAACAGATCGGACGTCAGTATATGTTAAAGTGGTACTGATAGTAAACCTATATTGCAGGTTTCTGAATGAGCAAAGTTAAGTTATGAATTTTAAATACCTACCATAATCCATTTCAGGTTCTGGGAATCACAAGGGCCTAAAGCACATCACCGTCGATTGTGAGAGTGTAGCATTTACTCTTGCTTCGGAAATCTGTCGATCTTATGGTGAGTTAGGCATATCTGTGCTGTAGGCCCACATTATACATATGAAAATTCATGAAAAGTTGTGTCACTGGTTTCTCTGATATTCAATTAAATTCTCTGTTCTTTAGTCTCTTTTGGATCTCAGCGTCTCGTCTGCATCCTAGTCAAGTGACCATGTTGGTAGACACCACTATTCGAGTTTAATCATTTCCACAAACAACACTTTGTGTTTGGAGTTAGTTGTTTGCTCTGCAGGAGCTTTCGTGTGCAGCGTAAACGTGAACTATGTTGGATCTATTTTAAATTCTAACAGAAAAATAAAGCTGTGAGGACAGGTCGTGAGTCGTGCTTGGGTAGATCAGTCGGTAGAGCACTTGCCCAAGAAAGGCATAGTTCCGGAGTTAAAATCTCAATCCGGCACACACTTTTAATCTGCAGGAAATATCATATCAACGCACATTCCGCTGCAGAGTGAAGTTATCATTCTAGGGACAAACAAGTAATTACCAGGAAAAGTTAGCCCCAAAGGAAGTAGAGCCTCCGAGAACTGTTCCTTTGATTGAGAGAGTGACTAAATCAAATAACCGTGAGTACAGGCGGACATTTAACAAGGAAATGTAAAATTAGCAGAAGTTGTTGTGTGGGTGCAGTGTAAGAATATCCGATCTTCAGCCCGAATACATTCGTCAACTAATACATCGATTAGGGGTCTTGGTCACTTGTCAGAAAAAAATGGAAAACATGAAAACTCCCACTTGCGAAAAAATGCGAAACGGAGAGTTGCAAAAGCTTATACATCATTTCCTTATTGCCCTAAACTGTACTTAATTATGTACAAAACAGAAAACTTCCACAAAAACAACTGTTTCTTTTGTAACATAATTTATGCATCTTATTATTATTATTACTGTTGTTATTATTGTTGGCAGTGGCTCTAGATTTATATATTGTTGATAAACATAACTGTTATACAGCAGATGGTATTAATGACAGATTTTCAAATTTACTTCAGTCTAAAAAATTACGAACACCCAGAACGTACTCGTATACTCATAAGCCGCCTCTGATACTGATTCTTAGATGTACTCACATACTGGGTACTGTTCATTCAAGTTACAAGTGACGTAATGTACTTTTGTAATACGGACGGCTGAGCTGTGAAATGTGCCGAGCCGGCTGCAGTGGTCGAGCGGCTCTAGGCGCTATAGTCTGGCACCACGCGACCGCCACGTTCGCAGGTTCGAGTCCTGCCTCGGGCATGGATGTGTGTGATATCCTTAGGTTAGTTAGGTTTAAGTAGTTCTAAGTTATAGGGGACTGATAACCTCAGAAGTTAAGTGCCATAGTGCTCAGAGCCATTTGAACCATTTGAACCAACTGTCCTTGCATGCCTCTGCTCACAATGGCGGGCGCTACTGCTGTGTGCTGTCTTCCTTACGTGGACGAAGTCGGTAACGGTGCGGCCTGCCCTGAGCCGCAAAGATGTCCACAGGCGGCACATGCATTGACGCGTACTCCGCACGTCAGCGTTCCTGCCAAGCCGCGGGCGTCACTGCAGCCGCCGCCAACCTGCTCCGTCAGGGCCATCCCACTCGCTGCCGCCAGCATACGCCCCGGATGGCGTTGCCACTGCAGAGCGCTGCCACGAGGGTTGTAATTTGTTATTCAATAAAATGAGTGAGTAGCAAACAACGGCCATCATCGTAGCTACAACTGCCCGCCTAAACTCTGCCACTGTGCAGGTCATCCTCCCTAGGACTCTAAAGCAGCGTTGTAGTTCACCGAAGGCTGCTGGGAGGAAAGGCGCAGAGACGCGCATCTCACCAAAGTCCGCAAAAAAATACATACAGTGATATTAGGCAACTAAGGGCGCCAGTGGTGAAAAGCGAGATCAATACACACCTTACGGTGCATACATTGCTGAGGCAGCTCATTCTTAACAAATGCACTGACATGTAGCTGCCAATGGATCGGCTCTCTGTCCTGCTGAGAAATGAATTGTGAAGAAAACCATGTATGTGATTTGTGTAACAACCTTTTTCACAAAAAATAAGTTGTCGTAATTCTTTTCTCATGTAACTTGCAACACCTACAGCGCCTTTCGGTGTTGAAAAAACAAAAATATCTCCCAAATTAGCATCCATGTCATTAAAATATCAATTCACAAAATGACCCAAGTCCCTCCACAAGTAGTAATTACGAAAAATAAATAAAAAAACAAATAGAGGGAAATATCTAGTATATAAAGCAAAAGAAAAGAAAAGGAAAATTTAATTATAAATTTTAGAAACATGGGAAGGGGGAAAACAGTAGAAAATATTAAAATATTAGTTATTCCAATACGTAAGAAAATCAATATTATAGTCATAGAACTTAGGTCTGGGACACCAAAGATAGTGGTTATTAAAGTATACATAGCCATACGTTGTAGTTACGATACTCCGGTCTCTAGTCTGTTCTAGCTCGGAAGTTATTTAGGACGTACCGCTTTAGAGAACTACAATTGGGACTTTATTAAACGGGGATCAAGATTAGATCGTGACGAGATTGCTTTTGAGGATTGTCAGTTCAAGACTTTAATTTGGACATTTATCAGATTAGATAAACGGGAAGGTGAATAGTAATCTCTTTGGCTTTAATGTCAATTCGTGTGAATAGTTAAACGCTTTACCGAATTGAGAATTTTAACCGGATTCGTACTTTGAATTGTGATAGTGGGAAACTTTAACTTCACGTGACTGGTGATCGTAGTTAGTGACAGTTTGTGGATATTAAATAGAAATAACCTATTTACCGAAAGTGACAGGATATTATCTAACATCTCTGATGCTAGCAGGAATCCTACTTAGACATCTAATTAAAGAACTTCTTTGAATGAGATCGTATGAGTGAACCACACACATGGTTCACATGGCTCTGAGTACTATGGGACTTAACTTCTAAGGTCTCAGTCCCCTAGAACTTAGAACTAGTTAAACCTAACTAACCTAAGGACATCACACACATCCATGCCCGAGGCAGGATTCGAACCTGCGACCGTAGCGGCCACGGGGTTCCAGACTGTAGCGCCTTTAACCGCTTGGCCATGAGTGAACCTATTTATTAATAATTCTTGTCAATAAACTGACGTTGTTAATTTGAACGTTAATTTAACTTAGATTAATAAACGTTAAGGTTACGTGATCTGTTCCAAGAACAAACTAGCGATTCGTAACTAAAACAATTGAACGAAAGGTTAAAGTATCGTCGTTTGTAAACATTGGTAGTAAAGCTACTAGCGATTTTTTTCTCTCAGAGTTGGGAAGACTATACGTGTAGTGGCCCATTTAACATTGGGTTTTAAAAGTAATCAAACTCATACTTAGCCGGGACAATATTAAATAAAAGTAAAACCCTTCAATGACAGTCAATGTGTAAAAAAATAAAATCAGACTTTCACCTATTAGACGAGAAAGCGAAAACAGAAAAGGGCTGCTACAAACTGTAATGTAATTATCATCTCCCAACTCCAAGCACAAATTGATGTCAAAGAAATCTACATGTTGTTCACCACCATCAGAAAGGGCTTGTAGAAACTGAATTTAAAGTGGTCTGAATCAGAAAACATCGACGCAAAACACGTGAGACAAACGCATCACGAATGGCTAGCTCGCGACTTTGGTGACGGGTAGATTGCTCTGGAGTACGTACAAAATTCTGCTGGGTGCAATTTACGTCTTAAGAGAGCAATAGGACGAACTGTAGATTTCCCTGAGATGAACAACTTATGTCTTGATATTGCAGGTGCTGTTGACGATCGCTTTGACCTGTATGAGGTGCACCGTACTATACACGAAAATCACACTGCACAGATATAACTGAATTGAATTTGTAGAAATGGAGAACGGAAATCTTCTTTTGTTGCTGTGTGAGCGCTGTCTCGACTCGATGCACATTCGGTGTGATCGAGTGGGGTTACTGCAACCCTTGCGGTGACCATATGAACCACAAAACCTCCAGGGGCACCACGGTAAATTCCTAGTTGTCGTGCGTAATTTAAAACTTACTACAAGATTTAACCTTCACTCATGTGGGAGATATAGCCTTTGGAAATCAGATAAATTTTTCTGAAACACCCTGTACTACGGTACAATGCAGGTTGTAAGGCTTTGGGCACCGATGTATAAAATAACTCGTATGTGACTGCTTTTTAGCGGCTTTCGTCAGAAAAAATTCAAATATTTCTACCCAAGTCGGCAGCAACAGTGTTAAAGCGCCCACTGCAGGCTTTAGTGTCTTCTGGATAATGAAAAGTGACTCCGTGGCAATGCATGCCCTAAGTCCAGGCCATAATGACGTGAAAGCAAAGCTATACGGTCCGTTAGGCCGAACTGCATCAAACAATGTTGATATCGTTTTGTCTTTTTGTGCGTGTTCTGGCAGCTGCTCGTTGTTGCGACCTTCCATATATGCATCATTTAGTGAAGCAATAGTTCCTGTGTACGTCGAGAGATTAGGCTGCGGTGTGACAAATTGATTTACCCGAAAACGTCATTCTGCAGCGTCTGTCCTTTGGTTTCGGCGAGCCCTGTTGGCCATTATTTTCACGATTCCACTTCTCTTTGAAGACGGAGTTTACACAGAGCTTATCGTAATGAGACTGTATTTCGCTGTAGAAGAGAAGATGTTTTTGAGTTGACATGTACGCCAGGCTTTTTCTATATTTTTCACTCTTTGCCGGTCCGATTTTCTCTTCGTCGAGTTGGCCTTTTTCGAGCCATTCTCTCTCGTTGCTACGGTTTTCGTTGATTTTTCTATGTGCACAAAGTATTGTGCCGTAGTATTATGAATCAATAGAGGGAAGATTTACGCTTTTAGAGGTTTGAATAATGGCGTCTCAGTAAAACATGAACGACGTGGTAACTGAGGAGAAGACTGATTACAACCTCCGAAATGCTGAAAATAAAACCTCGCAGTCTTACGAATGACGAGCGACGGGCAGAATAGAAGAAAAATTACAGGATGAAAACCCAGAACAATGCCAGAGTACGAAGCGAGACAGACATACAAATGCTAACAAAAATAAGTTTACTAAGGAGAATTTGTAGCAGGTATATATAAAGCCTGTAATAATGTTCTTAAATATTGTCTACAGTTGTTACAATAAGACTGAAAATTGGTGTAGATTTTATATGGTTGCTGCTAACAGAAGAAAAGCAGTAGAATTCAATAACCCGTATCATTGTAAAACGGTGATCTGAACGTTTCTGTAAAGCAGTATAAGCAAGAAAAATAAGATAGAATCTTTTCCAAGAGCACTAAAAATTTCCAGGCAAATTTCTGCATTTATCAGAATTTTAAGAGTATATAACTTCAGTACTATCTCAGTCCATACCTAGAGAAATAGAAATTAAGAATTACTGCAAAAGAATATTAGGAGTAATTTGTCCATTGTTATGTCAATAACCACACTCGAAATCTTCTACAGCTTTCAATATTTAGTAAAGAAATCAGTGAAATGGAAATAATTTTCATCCTGTCCCACTTCATTCACGCCCTCTTCACCACTTACTCACTTCTACCTCCAACCTGGCTCCCTATATGATCCTTGTTCCACCTTGAAGTAATTCAAAATGGTGGATATAGCTCCAGTGTCTTCATGTCTGCCATTGTGCCCTGAACGTCCTGGGATCGAAACCCAGAGAATGTAATTTTCGCATAATTTTCTTTACTTTAAGCTGCTTTGATAGTGATGTTACAGAATGAACGTAGAATACGTAGTGGTTACATTCCTAGAACATTAAAATCTGCGTTCAGTATGCACACTTTCAGGGGCACAATTTATGAACTTACTACGAGTGCTACTCGAAAAGTAAGGAACGATAGGTCGCGAAATGGAAACCACAGTGAAAATCAAAACTGTTTTATTTGCAACACTTATGTACAACTTGCAGCCACTTACCTCCATTGTCACCGATCCGACTTAGACGTCTGTCGTAGCGTTGTACCAACTTTCCAATACCCTCGTTATTGAAGGCAGCCACCAGCGATTTCCGCCAATTCTCTACGCTGGCCTACAGCTCGTTGTCTGTACCCAAACGATGTCTTCATAGCCAGCGGTTCATGTTAGCAGATATGAAACTCAAAGGGAGACAGTTACGGGCACTATTGTGGGTAATCAAACATTTCCAATTGAAATCGATGCAGGAGCATCTTCATTGCCCCTGAAGAATGCTGCTGAGATTTGTCTTGAAGAAGAAACCGCACGACAGTTATGTAATGTTGGCTGCATAGCTTCAGGCGAAATTACTCACCAGGCCCTACTTGGAGGGAGACACTATTGATCTAGGTATCTTTATGTGCCTTCTCCATGCGTAGAACTAAAAAGAACGACGTAACGAAATCGACGGATATACTAGAGACATTGCGCAACACACCTGTGCAGAACGTCATCGGATTTTCACTGTGGTTTACATTTCGCGACCGATCGTTCCTTACTTTACGAATAACCCTCGTACATGGTAGCTATGCTATTCAGCATACATTTCTTGAGCACACCGATTGGTACCCATATGTGGATGGGTTGTACTGGGATGTTTGGTGGATTCTCTTGCGGCCTGCATGTCTGGTTATACCTACAGGTAATTTCATAGTATACTGTTGTGTTTGTTCTGTATGACCGACTGTGAAAATTTGATCCATCGTGGAGATTCGAACCAGCTTACCTCCAATTCTAGCACTCAGGCGTGCGTTGGTGACCTCGGGTATGGAGGCAATTTACCACAAGTTTATGTGCATTAATGAAGCGTTATCGACAAATAGCCAACATGGATTCAGAAAATATCGCAGCGCTGAGTGGCCGCGTGGTTTGAGGTGCCATGTCACGGACTGCGCGGCTCCTCCCGACGGAGATTCGAGTCCTCCCTCGGGCAGGGGTGTGTGTGTTGTTCTTAGCGTAAGTTAAAGTTAATTTAAGTATCGTGCAAGTATAGGGACCGATGACTTCAGCAGTATGGGCCCTTAACAATTCACAAACATTTGAACATCAGAAAATATCGATCTTGTAAAGCACAACTATCTCTCGATACTAAAGAAATAATGAGTGCTATCGACATGGGACGTGAAACTGGTTCCATATTTTTAGATTTCCAGAAGGCTTTTGACAGCGTTCCCTTACAAGCGACTTATAATATTAAACTTTGTGCCTATAGGGCATCGTCTCAGTTGTGTGATTGGATTCGTGATTTCCTGTCAGCAAGGTCACAGCTGGCAATAGCTGACGGAAAGTCACCGAGTAAAACGTGAGTAATATCTGACGTTCCCAAAGGGAGTGTTAAACTCCCTCTGTTGTTCCTGATGTATATAAACGACTTAGGAGACAAATGATGTAGTCATTTACCGTCATGTAAAGTCATAAGTCGAGCAAAAAGAATTGCAAAATGAATTAGACGAGATTGCTGCATGCTGAAAAAGGTGAAAGTTGACAGTAAAAGTGTGAAGTCATCGGCGTGAGCACTAAAGAGGGTCCACTACATTTCAGTCAACGATAAATTACACAAATTTGAAGGCTGTAAACTCAGCTAATACTTGGGGATCACTATCACGAATAACTTACATTGGAGTAATGTTGATAGATAATGTTGTGGAAGAAGCAAACCGAAGACTCGAAGACTGCTGTTTAGAGGCAGACCACATAGAAAATGTAACAAGTCTGCAAAAGAGTCCGATAACACTACGCTTGAGACTGATTACACTGCACGAGTCCACCATCTTCTGGAGTACTGGTGTATGGTGTGAAACCCCCAACAGATAGGGTTGAAAGAGGACATGGGAAAAGTACAGTGAAGGGCAACTCGTTTTGTATTATCAAAATAAGGGAGAAAGTGCGTCGGATATGATACACGAACTGGGGTGGCACTCATTTAAAAAAGGCATTTTTCTCTATGGCAGGACCTTCTCATGAAATTTAAATAACTATCTTCCTCATCAGAATTTGAACATATTTTTCTTGGCGTCATCTTCATAGGAAGAAATGAACGTCAAAATAGAATAACAGATATCAGAACTCGCACGGATAGATTTAATTCTTCGTTTCTCTGACATACTGTTCGAGAATGGAACGGTAGAGAAGTAGCTTAAGGGTGGTTTGATAACCCGCGCGGGATTAGCCGAGCGGTCCGAGGCGCTGCAGTCATGGACTGTGCGACTGATCCCGGCGGAGGTTCGAGTCCTCCCTCAGGCATGGGGGTGTGTGTTTGTCCGTAGGATAATTTAGGTTAAGTAGTGTGTAAGCTTAGGGACTGATAACCTTAGCAGTTAAGCCCCATAAGATTTCACATACATTTGACCATTCGTTTTGTTGGTTTGATAAACTATCAGCCAGGAACTTAATTGTGAACTACAGAATAATCATGCAGATGTAGATATAGAGGGTTGCCATCTACATTCTTATCTTATCTTGAGATGTGCTAAAGTGTTAAAGCGTGTGCCTGCAAGATCATTTAGGCTGGTCAGTTACTTGATGCGCCTTGTGATGTTGTTGTCGCGGTCCACAGGTGATGAAGCAGGATAGCATCGAACAGGGTAACAAACTCGACAGTGTTTGAGATATAAGGATAGCCCTTCCGATGCTATCAAACTCTGAACTTAGTGACCTATACAGTGAACAGACCATTCTCTATAAGATTATGTGGAAAATTAAGCCAAACTCACCAACCATATTATTGAATATCTAAACCTTAACAGAGGGGACCCAATAAAAACGAAATCTGGGTACTATAGTTCACATATAAATAATAAGAAAGTATTTCATCCAACTATGGAATGAAACTAAGATGCAACTCCCTATTTAATGCTAAAATGAATGTACGTGATCCTAAACAGTGAACAGATAAGGAAAGTATCAACTAAGAGGACAATGGTTTATGTGAATTAGAGATAATACAAGTATTTATTAACTGTACAACAATTTTAATGGATTACTCAACATACAAAATAATGACTTGGCAAAGGGAGGGGGGGGGATGGGGGTTGATATTAGAAAGGAAATGCTAATAACATTGTACAGTTTTCTATTTCCACGTAAGCCGCCAACGACTGCTGAATTCGTTAACAGATTAAACCAAGGGCGGCCAAGATTTCGGATCGTGAGCCATTCCCTAGCTCGCGTACCGTAGCGCTCAACCCGGCCGCAACACCACTGTCCTGGCGGGAGGAGGGGTGGTAGGGGGGGGGGCATGACGAGGGAGAAACTGAATGCACACTGTATTTCGAAGGCAATGCAGTCTCACTGAATGCGACTTGGGTTCATGTTTCTCAACAACATATATCACAAACGAAACTGATGTTCACTCTTATTTAATTATATTTGGTGTACTGAATTTTTATCGAAATTTCCTCTGTCGGCATACAGACAGACCCAGAGAATTCGACAGGCTTTCGCATTCAGTTTCCCGCGTAGTCGAGACTTACTTAGTTTCAAAATCGAAAAAGGTCTGTTACACAAATATTGTTGATCGAAATATTGTAGCATTTTTCCAATCTCACTATGGAGACGTGGAAACTCTGCTTAAGAAAACAGTGTAGACGGCCAGGATAGTTTTATCGTAAAGGTATCTCCCTGTCTTTAAAACGGGAATTACAATGCAGGCTAATCAGTGACATGTGCACATGCACGGGGTACTTTCAACTAAAATGGCAAAAGGTCTCGACAACAGTTCGAAAACAGGTGTAGCGTTAAACATGCGTAGATCTGTAGTTAAGCTGGTTAGGTCGTATAAATAGTTACACAGCAGGCAGAGAATGACTTCATTTGTGAAGAACCATGTATGACTCGTTTCGGAGCTATTCCCATCTTCAGAAATTCAATCGCAAATGTAGCACAAGGACAAGAGCATTACCAGTTGTATGCGTAACGTGAGATGATAGACAGTTGACGGATGTAAGACTGGCAGTGTCCTCAAAACGTTTAGCAAACGTTGGGAAAAAGAGGCACTAAGGTACACAATTCCACTTTTGCTGGTCATTTGTCAATTTCCGGACACAATCCGAGAATGTTGACGAAATTTTCATTCTAGGTACAGAACAGAAAGGTCATAGCCCCACGTTCTCGAAGAGTTGGAGATTTTCAAGCGTATTTCTAAGAACGACAACGTTATCCTGGACGACCACTTACAATTACGTAGCAAAATTTTTCTCAATGGTATTAACGCATTACTCGCGGAATTTTGATTCCTCTAGTTTCGGCTACATTTTACTGCCTTTGGTTCAGAAACGTCATTTTCTTCGAACCTCATGTATGTGTGTTACTGAAGTCATACTTAATTTTCTACGTGTTATTTTATAGGGTTTCTCAAAATTTCATTCTGGTGAAGACATCGTTAGAGGTGACGAAACCTAGGTCAGGGTACCAAACAATTATTTTCAACCGGTTTTCTTGTTATTCTTAAATTGAAACTAATATACGGCTGCTGAGAAACAGCCTTGATTAAAATTGTAAGAAGATACAGTGCTTATGCCAGTGTCTACACTATTTCTGACACAAAAACCTGTATTAACGGCAGTTGTATATGTTTCAACAACAAAAAACTGTCGAGATGGAAGGAAAATTGTTATGTGTATAAAATGACGTAACGGAGGATAAGATTGGGAATGAAGGGGAGAGGAATAGCGGGAGGTGATGAGGGAAAGGGATGGTTGGTTGAGAAACGGACCAAGATCATTGGTGGATCCCCCGTTTCAGCTCTCCATCTTCTGTGCTATCGAAATTAGTCCACACAAATCCTGCTGGAGTTGATGCGCATCCAATCTTCTCTGGCTATTCAGTCCCTCAGGCAATTTTTAGAGAGATCTCTTTAGGTGAGCGGAATCCTTATTTTTTATCGCCCCTGCTTAAACCGATACCTTGTACATTGAAGCCTTCTGCCTGCAATCGTGCCCGGGGTGCTAGAGAGGCGACCGTGCACTGGCAATACTGGCTGCAAGGCGGCTGCGGCCTGTGTGCAGGGTCTGGTGGGTTCCCGCTCGAATTTAATTCGGGTCGGGGCCCGGCGCCTCTCGGCGGCAGATGGGGGCGGCAGATACAACTGATGATGGATGTGCAGCCCAGGGCCGCCACGCGCTGATGCGCTCCCACCGTTTCCATTAGTCGTAATTGAATCCGGCTACGCGCCCGACTCTGGCGTAATGAATCCGCTATTCTATATTTGCGGAAGATCTGTGGCGCAACACGACCGGCCGAATGTGAGCCTCCACTGGACGTATATCTCTGTGCGTACGTCTCTAGAGTCATCACCTCACGGGCGCGGTCACGGGACAACTTACCTTCTGCACACGTGTGACAGTTGGCCGTGTTGCCTGCATATAAGTCAATAAACATTACCACGTTAACTTGCAGCGCACTATCAGCACTCCGTCTATCTTCAGCAAACTAAATATCTGCTGAAGCAAAATATCCTTACGGGATCTCTGTACCTTAAACAAGAAACTCTTTGGTTCCCAGACACCCGTGCGTTTTTGTTTTTTTAAGTTCATTGGAGAATGCGACGAGAACACGGAAACGTTGGTAAAACAATTGGCGTGAGCCAACACTTTCTTGATGATTGATAAGAGGGAGAACCCACCTGATAAACTGCACAGCAAGCTGTAGGTAACGAAATCGTTGTAATTCTTGTTCAAGTTCCAAAAGCATTTGACCACGCCTATTATTTTTTGTTTTGAGTCAAAATTAAGACCAAACTCTGGGAGTCTTATAGTCGGGGGATTTCGATTAGTTTGTTTTCGTAAATCTTAACGTGCATGGCGGCCAACTGCTAATTCGACATGCGATATTGATTCACACTTTCTTTCTTTATATTCTCTCCGATGTTCTTCAATGCGCTTTTCAATAAATTTTTGTAAATACAATTAATGCAAGATTTATAAGTGAAACGGCAACCAGGCACATGTATGGTTCAACAATATTTACTTGTAGCCGGCCGCGGTGGCCGAGCTGTTCTAGGCGCTTCAGTTCGGAACCGCGCGACTGCTACGGTTGCAGGTTCGAACCCTGCCTCCGGCATGGATGTGTGTGACGTCCTTAGGTTAGTTAGGTTTAAGTAGTTCTACGTTCTAGGGGGCTGATGACCTCAGATGTTAAGTCCCATAGTGCACAGAGCCATTTGAACCATTTTTTACTTGTATCTAGAATAACATATTTAAATATATGCATATCTTCGTGGATCACCCTGTATAGTTTTTTTATGGAATGGGATGATACCTCCGCGTTTATGTATTTTCGTTTGTGTGTGCGTCTCTCTCTCTCTCTCTCTCTCTCTCTCTCTCTCTCTCTCACTCACTCTGTGTGTGTGTGTGTGTGTGTGTGTGTGTGTGTGTGTGTTTAGATTACTGCACACATGGTCTAGGGGTAGCGTATTTGACTAATAACCATAGCGTCCTTCGTCTTCGGTTCCAACCTCGCCACTGATTAAATTTAGGATAAAAACAATAAGCAATGGCGGGCGAAGACTTCCAACATAAAAAGTTATACTCGTTCCGCCAGCGGCCTTGTCAAAGAGAGCGGAGGAGAGGGTAGAGTTGCAGGGCGCCCTCTTACCCCTGGGTTGCAGTACTGCTTCAAAGAGGCCTTAGAATCAGCAGTGATCAACGACATGAGGCTGCCGAAGGAAATGGAAACCTCTTGTGATGGTACTTAGTAGCTGATAGAACATTTTATCATTACAAAAATTTATAAGAGGAAGTACGTATTTGATGGAAAAACGTAACTGCATGTTTATGAATCAAGCAATAAAATCACTGAAAATAACAGAGAAACATGACTTGGTAAGAGAAAGGGAATGTATGCGATCCTTTTTTTTTACTCTTTTTCTAGATGGTCTTCTCACTTGTTCCATCGAAGGTCTGACCTGAGCAAAACCCTTGATTTGTGTGTTAATCTACTGTACAGTACATCAGAGACATAATACAGCCGAAACCGGTTATAACGACGCAGAAGGGACCGATGACTTACGGTAGTTATAGCCGATACTCGCGAAAACCAGGTGGCTGAAATACAGTACACCTACAGTATTTACGATGCAGTATTTCTGGGGAGGGACTGAAGACGAGTTTTCTTCTGTTGGTAGAGTACATACAGCAATAAAATGCCATCAAAAAGCAAGAATCTACAATAAGTGAAGCAAGAATTAGCAACAATGTAAACTGTTCACTCATGTCGAACATGGTCTTGGATAATGAATGAGATAAAGTGTTGAGCACTTTTAAAACTTGCAGTGAGTACTGTGTTGTACACCTCCGCTTCAGTTATTATACCATAAAACTGATGACCGCTTTCGGAGATTTTTACCACTCCATCTTCAGATGGATGTTACACGTTTCGTTTCATATTCCTGCCGGTGACTCGTTTTGTATCCGTTACAAGTTTGCCGCACTCTGATAGACAAAACGTGTTTCCTTTAACATTTGGTAAAGTATGCGATAGATTTATTTCTTGTGGCTCCTATCAAAGCATTTACGCAAAGGTGTTTCTTAGGGTTACTTTTGAATACATTATGGGGGTGACAGTGATCAATGTGTTACAAATATTTACTATCAAAAACAGTCTTGATCACAATTTATTTATTACCGTGACCGGTTTCGACCACTACTGTGGTCATATTTAGGCCAATGAGTAAGAACCTCCTCCTGCTGGAGAATTATTACTAGAAGATGACCACAGTACTGTTCGAAACCGGTCACCGTAATAAATAAATTGTGATCAAGACTGTTTTTGATAGTGAAAAAAATGTTTTTTATGGAATTGAAAAAGCACATGCATAGTGAACGTTCGCAGATGTGTAAATTTCAAAATTGGCAACAAACATACAGGGAGATTTCGTCACACAGAAGCATACAGCACGTAAGTGTTGACCATATTTCACGTTTTAATAACTTTAAAACCTTCTCACAAATTCTTTGACAGAGGTCATAAGAATAATATACTTTACGGAACAGTGAACAAAAAGTTCTCTCTTTATACTAGTGCAGCTATCCAATAACGGAAATTTATCGAGGCCTCAGCAAGAAAACAAAAGGAAACGCGTAACAATCATCTGAAGATGGATCTGTCAAATATCCGAAATCGGGTGTTGTTTGACCAAAATAAACCTTGTGAAACCACACTTGTGATTGGCTGCTGCTTCTGTTATAAACCTAACATTGTTACCGCCACAGTTCCGAGCACGTCAATTTTTAACAAAATAGCATCAGTGCAAGACTTCGTGCTTTTCCACTTTCGGGACACGTTGTGTAGTTTGTGGACATATGAATATTTACACTATGAGTGGTAACCACAATCTTTTGCTGTTTTCATCTGAACGTAGTTTTATTCCAAATTGTTCTTACTAACTTCACACACCTTCTGAATATTCCTCCGTAATCATTGACCTGTCGTTCCAATGATCACAATGTAGCCTTTTTGTAAGAGACTGACTTACGTACATTGCACACACCAGTACGTAAATGTTTTCCTTCAGTGTATAAGGTAGGTTTGTCACTAAGAATAAACGAGATGTAGATAAGAGTACAGAAAAATTCCGTTGCACAATTTGTTATTGACTAATCGTTTTCATTCATTTCTCGATTATGATCTATAAGATAAGTGATTAATGTATATCAGTTATGGACCTCAACCACCGATAAAAGATACGGCTGTTTTCTATAAAATATACTGTTAATTATCAGTAAGAAACTAAGGGTAAAGTTACGAAAATTTTAAATGCACTTGTGGTACCCAATAGTTCATAAAGAGCTCAATACACAGAAGGTACAATATGTGATACGGTACTAGAGTATTTAACTGGATAACATGGAAACTATGTTGTTGTTCCAGCAGCTCGACTGATAAAAAAATGTGGGTCTTGTACATAATCATCCGCATCGTAGGACAATGTTATTTAACGAAATTTCATTTCCCTACGACAAAAAAATGATGAAATATCCTGGATGCCTTACGTGTGACAACTCATGTACATTAAAAATTATGTATCAGATAAACCGACATGAATTGTCTGCGGGCAGTTGTCAGTACTAGTAACTATGACGACTAATCGTTTCGAACATATAAGGAAGAAACTCCCTGCTATGCAAGAAAATACAAATATTAATAACACTTAGGGAAGTAAAAGGGGCCAGAAGACCGACGCCTGAACTCGGATAACATTGGCTTATTTGTGCCGGGAATAAAAAGAGGTTATAGCACATAGGGAGTCGTTTAAAGGTTTTAGTTTACCATGAGGCAGTGGAAAGTTGAAATTCAGTGAAGTAGAACTCAGAGTACTATGGTCGTAACCGATCAGTCTGATGAATAAATCACTCATTTCATTAATTTAAATCTCAATAATTCTAAATTCGGTTTTTAGATAGATAAAATAAACACCAATGAAGCGCTAAACAGAAAATATTCTAGTTAGTAGAGGGTGCTTATATATTAATTCAGAATACAATTTTTGTGTCGATACCTAAATTTAGTCTTTGATATTTACATACAGCCATCAAATTTTTCAATAATCATGGCCAAAATGAGAATTTACTACAGTGATAACCCTCGGATGGAAGCAATATTAAACGCACCTATCTGTATAGCAGTACTATATGGGTATATTTTCTAAAGCATTTTGTTCTGCCCTCATATTTATTCACTTTCGATGAGGTTAGATGAAGAAAGTGCAACGGCTGTTAAAGAGATTATAAATGTCCCTAAAACTTACAAACTGCTCCGTATTGATGAGAATTAGGTGAAATCAAACCTATTCTTCAGCCAGAAGACTCTTCCGAAAGAAAAGGCAAGAGTGTGACACCTATGACGGAAGAATAGAACAGTGTACATTGCACAGCCAATTGTTCCAATCCTGATGTTATAAAAGTTAACATTGAACTTCTTGTACCTCCTTGGTAAATATTTTGAAGTTAACATTGAACTTCCTATACCTCCTTGGTAAATATTTTGAAGACTCCCACCACATTATTTGACATATATTTTTTCAGCTCAACAACCCTCAAGGCAGTGTGATTAACAAGTATATGAGAACTAGAATCCAACCTCTTCACAATAACGTTTCACAAAAAAAGCATGTAATCTTGCAACGTAAAATTAATTGTACTCTTATGAATGTAGACAGATAATAATCAGTATCATGCTTTTGTTCAATGTCTGATTACCAGATAACAAACTGACAAGTAACCATGAAAATCTGCTACCTGTGTGTTTGCGTGAGATGGCCTCGCTGCGGAAATGTTCATGAATGAAGCTCTACGTGAAGAGGACGTAGTTATCAATACAGCTGCTCCAGAAACAACAGAGTGCAGCTGTTATATATTCTCTACGGTGAGTTATTGATTTATGTTGATGGTATAGACCACTTTGTCAGATTACATTTGAAAATTACTTCTATCTTGCATCATTATAGTCTGACCATACAACGCTTTTTTTTAATCAAGCTGAAATAGTTTCTCAATGTGCGTTGTTCTACGCTACAATAAACAGCAAGATTTTATATTTCACCTGAAACTACACAGTTTGAAAACGGTATTAAAGACTCGTTACAGAGGGATTTCATTTGTTGTGTCGTTCATGTATGGTAATAATTCTTTATTTCAACACCAAAGCAATCATTAATAACTGTATACCTACTGTTTTCGCTGCTTCTGAAATTAATCGTTAAGACTTTTCAAAATACCTTACACAATTATATTTTTTTTTATTTTTTGTTGAATAAATATTTTCTCGAAAGTCTAATATTAAGAAAACAATTGGAACTTTAGTAATGGTAATTCCTACCCCGTACAGAAACACAGTATTTGTTGTAACTCTCCCATTCGAACAACAGAGCTTCAGATGTGCTTTATTAGTGTTCCCAAACTCAGCACACTGAACTCCATGGCCCTTTTCTGCTTGTAAGGAAATTACTTGTGCGAAGACTCGGATTGCGGCCATATTTTAACTTCCTCTTTTTCCTACAAAATTCGATCACAATACGGCCTAATCTGTTCTGGAAATTTGTCAGTGGAAAACCTCGAACAGCAACACGATACAAAAGATTCAGATCCAAACAAAGATATGTAGTTTTAATGAATACACAGTTGAAGACATTTAACCTTGCTAAAAAATGTATATTTTGACAGATGACTCTTGTATCAAGTTACTTCGAATCTTCAATGGATCTATTTTTACTGTGTGTCTGAATGCTGGGTGTCATCGCACGGTAACGAAAGTAAGAAGCAGCCCATTAGTCAGCAGCGTACCCGGATTGTTCTTTGCTTGACGGGTAATTACATATAGCTTAAAAATTGCAGAAGTTACAGGTTAAGCATTATCAAATGAAAAAATGTACCTCGAACAAAATTTAAACTCCCATACGAGTCATCCATAATGACAACCAGAATCTCCAATACCTCAAATAATTAGAAATACGCCAAACAGTGTTAGAAAATATTTGTTGAATATACTTCCTGAATTGCAGTTTATTTATAACACATTAGACACTAATATCAGTAATCATCCGATATGCAATATATTAGCAATTAGTCGTCGTAATGGAAATCATGCTAATCGGACACTTTTCGCTTGGATTAAAACTCATTGAAGACTCAGAAAACAATGTGAAAAACTGGTCCTTTGTTAAACTTATTGTCACGCCAACAGATTGCAATATTGAGACATAGTCGAGAGTAACGTGGAGCCATTTATTTCTCCTATTTCACCAGGCTAAGTGTCCGATTTCACTGAACCTAACTTTCTCACTCATCCATGAGAAAATAAGCAGTTTAACTTAATTCTTTAAGGGATATCCTGTCTCTTACGTTGAAACCTTGGAAATTGTCAGCAAAATTTTAACATAACTCATTATAACCGGATTCCAAGTGTGACTTGTGATAAACTAATCTTTCCTGCACCTAACAAGGAAAATTCGAGCTTCTTATAGGAATAGTACAGATAGCGATGATACAGTCGTACGTCACCTCCACGAGATCGTCATTGTTTTCAGCATTTTTGCCAATGTAAGAGACATACGCCCTAATATCATTATTTAACATATACATCAGCCCATGTCTCGTTGATACCATTAACTACTTATAAACGTAGGAAGAAAGATGTTGGCGCCAGCAACGATATCATTACAGATTCAGCGCTAACTTTGGTGAGGCAAAGGAATCAAAGGAACTATCCCGAATTTTGCGTAACGGATAGGAATCTGAATCTCGCTCCTCTTCTCTGTAAGTCCTACGCCATAAGCATTGCACAGCTACCATCTGCTATATAAAGACTGTTGGGTTTAACAAGATTTTAATAAATTTTTTTACAAACAAATGAAAAAAAATTATGTAACGTTATCTGGAGAGCATAAAGCAAATGTCGTGCAAAAGTAGTTGGATAGTATAAATATGATCTGCAATAAGCAGATAGTCGTATGGTCTTTTAGAAACTAATTTATATGTCGATAGATTTGTTATGAGAAACTAATTTGTATTAATTACATTCATTAATTATAAAAATGCATTTCTGTGTGGCATTTCCATTGAGCAACGAAGAACTATACTATATGCTCCAGCCAAAGGATGTAATTAAAACACAACATGAAGACCTTTATTTCCAATTTATGCACTCGCAATTGTTTTGAGCTACGGCTTCATTTATTGTAGTTCGCTTTGCAAAAACCGAGCGAGGTGGCGCAGTGGTTAGCACAATGGACTCGCATTCGGGAGGACGACGGTTCAATCCCGTCTCCGGCCATCCTGATTTAGGTTTTCCGTGATTTCCCTAAATCGTTTCAGGCGAATGCCGAGATGGTTCCTTTGAAAGGGTACGGCCGATTTCCTTCCCAGTCCTTCCCTAACCCGAGCTTGTGCTCCGTCTCTAATGACCTCGTTGTCGACGGGACGTTAAACACTAACCACCACCACCACCACCTTTGCAAAACATATTCTGGAGCAGTCAACGATGAACAACACATTACCATTGCAGAGAAAACAGTGCAGTGTCTACTGTAATACGGGCCCTTGGGCTAAGAGAAATAGCTCTTATCAGTAATCCAAGGATCCTGGCTGCTACCTTTGATGCCAGACACTGTTTGTATTTAGTATTAAGAAAATCAGTAAAGTATGTGTCACCTACATTATACCAGCGGCCATGTGATGGAAAGAGCAGAACTCTGGACTGCGATTCAGCTGTGGTGGGAAACAGACCCTAAAGGCAGAAGAATCTGCAACGAAAAACGGCATGATAACACAGAAGGCCATGGAATCATTACACGAAATATATAATGAGCATTCACAGGATATACTGTTGTCACTAGAAAGTGTTACGATGATCTCTCCTATGGAATAAGACACAGGAATAGTCCCGTATTCCGATCCTTTGGAGGGAGAAAGCCAAGGAAGAAGGTTGAATAATGAACTAAAGAATGGTTCTAAAAGTCAGGGTGTGAAACGTCTGAAGTGTGAATTAGTTTGGGAAGCTATAAAACCTTCCAAGGAGGATTAAATGGCAGGAACTATATGTTGGAAGGATTAGTGTAGTGAAATATAGGTTCATAATCAGTTAAATGTAGAGTAATATCTACAGCATCATAAGCTGTTATAATCGTAGGAGCATTCATTATGAATAAATCAAGAGCGAATTAGTGTGAACAGGACAGTGATTGTGTTATTCTTATCAGAATGGACACTAAACCAGTTTTTACATTTATGGTCCAGGTATACATGCGCATGTGATAAGCAGGAGGTGAAAAGGTACAGGCATGAGGAATGGTTTATTATAATAAATGAATCATTTTCCTCACATGAATTATAAAAACAATTTGAAATGAACACCGCTCTAGTAACACTAAAATAGGAGGTGATGATAAAAGACATGAACACTGCGCAATATTCGACCTCTTGGCCTGAAAAGATAGTAAGCACCAACTTAATACAAATAATAAAATCGTAAATCCAGCCTTCAGTCTTTATAACTGGGCATTCGTACGTTTATAGTTAATCTAAATACTAAATATACTAACCATTCCCTCCACATGCTAGTCACTACTAGCAACACTACAGCCAACCAAGCAGAATACTTTCTGCGCAAAATTATCAATTAAAATTGTCTATGCATACTGGCTACGCTCACAGTGTGATTATAAACGGAATTCACAGAGTTCTCGTTTGAAGTCAAAAATGGTCGACCAGCTTGCAGGCAAACACGTTAAACTACAATAGACAGCACTGTGTGCGTGGTCCTTCTGTGCGAAATACACTCCTGGAAATTGAAATAAGAACACCGTGAATTCATTGTCCCAGGAAGGGGAAACTTTATTGACACATTCCTTGGGTCAGATACATCACATGATCACACTGACAGAACCACAGGCACATAGACACAGGCAACAGAGCATGCACAATATCGGCACTAGTACAGTGTATATCCACCTTTCGCAGCAATGCAGGCTGCTATTCTCCCATGGAGACGATCGTAGAGATGCTGGATGTAGTCCTGTGGAACGGCTTGCCATGCCATTCCCACCTGGCGCCTCAGTTGGACCAGCGCTCGTGCTGTACGTGCAGACCGCGTGAGACGACGCTTCATCCAGTCCCAAACATGCTCAATGGGGGACAGATCCGGAGATCTTGCTGGCCACGGTAGTTGACTTACACCTTCTAGAGCACGTTGGGTGGCACGGGATACATGCGGACGTGCATTGTCCTGTTGGAACAGCAAGTTCCCTTGCCGGACTAGGAATGGTAGAACGATGGGTTCGATGACGGTTTGGATGTACCGCGCACTATTGAGTGTCCCCTCGACGATCACCAGTGGTGTACGGCCAGTGTAGGAGATCGCTCCCCACACCATGATGCCGGGTGTTGGCCCTGTGTGCCTCGGTCGTATGCAGTCCTGATTGTGGCGCTCACCTGCACGGCGCCAAACACGCATACGACCATCATTGGCACCAAGGCAGAAGCGACTCTCATCGCTGAAGACGACACGTCTCCATTCGTCCCTCCATTCACGCCTGTCGCGACACCACTGGAGGCGGGCTGCACGATGTTGGGGCGTGAGCGGAAGACGGCCTAACGGTGTGCGGGACCGTAGCCCAGCTTCATGGAGACGGTTGCGAATGGTCCTCGCCGATACCCCAGGAGCAACAGTGTCCCTAATTTGCTGGGAAGTGGCGGTGCGGTCCCCTACGGCACTGCGTAGGATCCTACGGTCTTGGCGTGCATCCGTGCATCGCTGCGGTCCGGTCCCAGGTCGACGGGCACGTGCACCTTCCGCCGACCACTGGCGACAACATCGATGTACTGTGGAGACCTCACGCCCCACGTGTTGAGCAATTCGGCGGTACGTCCACCCGGCCTCCCGCATGCCCACTATACGCCCTCGCTCAAAGTCCGTCAACTGCACATACGGTTCACGTCCACGCTGTCGCGGCATGCTACCAGTGTTAAAGACTGCGATGGAGCTCCGTATGCCACGGCAAACTGGCTGACACTGACGGCGGCGGTGCACAAATGCTGCTCAGCTAGCGCCATTCGACGGCCAACACCGCGGTTCCTGGTGTGTCCGCTGTGCCGTGCGTGTGATCATTGCTTGTACAGCCCTCTCGCAGTGTCCGGAGCAAGTATGGTGGGTCTGACACACCGGTGTCAATGTGTTCTTTTTTCCATTTCCAGGTGTGTATTACTGGCAAAACTGTTACACACAGTGCACACTGTTTGCACCCTTCACTATACACTGTACACAGCTTTGAACAAAATCATCCGACCAAATTCCACGGTCGGTCACCAAAGAACACAGGTCATGCTCCCCTTGGAATACGGTATCCCCTGTCTGCGTATCTCCTGGATATCGCCGCCGTCTCTTCTATGGAAAACAGGAGACTCCCTCCTGTCTTGTAGTGTCCACACGGCGGCACGCTCCGTCGAAAAGTCACAAATATTTCTCTTTGGCCGCGGGCGAAAAGAAAGTGGCGCTTGACAGGGCACAATTGTCCTAAAATGTAGGAGATATAACTGAAAAAATTCATCATATAACTGAAAAAATCCCTCATCTAAGCCAAGCATTTACAAAGCAGATACTGGATTTTAAGACGTAACCAGTAGCAGAGGCAGACACAGACAGAAATTTAGTAATAATGGAGAGTAGGGTAATGTTTAAGAGAAGCGTCAGAAAGCGTCAACGTACAAGAATGTGTTGCTGAAATATTAGGGAATGATTATCTGCGTTCATAGATCTTCGTCTCCGTAGATATTGGGACACTAAATATGAGTCCAACAGTAGGTAATTCAGGTGACAAGAATGGACATGAGCAAAATCGGAAACTACAGTAATTTTGCAAACAAATATTTGTGTCAGAAAGGCATCTCTAAAAAATAGGTCGAGGAAAGCAGGAGCTACGTAAATATTCAGGAGAATAAAGGAACAAAGCGATACAGTGTGTACAAGGAAGTTAAAGCGAAATTACTGCAGGAAGAGTGAATTAATCGAAAAGTAACCCACCGCCGAACGAGAGGTTCAGCACACAAAAAAATCATAATATCTTTAGGGGAAATTAAAAGAAAAGGTATCAGTATTAACAGTGCAGAATAAATTCTACTCTCAGAGGAGGCAGAGGATCGATGGACAGGGTCGATTGGATGCTCAATTAAACTTATAGAACAATCAATGACGACGCAAGGACCCAGTATGTTAGACCTACAGTATTTTCGAAGACTTGTCATCAGACAAGTAGAAGAGATAGAACAATCCGGCGGAATTTCTAAAACAATCGATTAAAGCGTACATCTACATCCACTTCAATTCTAAATATTCAGCAAGTTATTGTACATTGCATGATAGAGAGTACAATTTACTGATGTTTACAGTTTTGTTTCCTGTTTCATGCGAATACGGTGGGGAAGGGAAGGGAAGGAATATCGCAAAGTTATAATTATCACCCTTAAGAAGGTGTAATAGGACTTTTTGATTTGTTGTCACTAAATCGTGTCTACGTAGTCACCATCCATATTTATACATTTCTCTTAGCGTTTCTTGACATTCCGAATGTCTTCATTGTACAAGTCTGCTGATTTTGCCTCAAATCATTCTTTCACTTCATTAATGACGTCATCAGTGTCGTCAAATCCATAACCATACAGCGGATGAACAAGAAACGTTGCATGGTGCGAGATCCGGAGAATAAGGCGTATTCTTCATGGTCTCGAAACCAGATGCTCTAGCCGCTCTGGAGAGAATGGCGCAGCGATCCTTAATTAGAGCCTCTCCAACATGTCCGGAAGATTGCTGTAGCATCTGCCTGTTATGATTTGACTCTTGGTGAAGACATCTGTGAGGATGACTTGACGATACCCGCAAAAATTGAAAGAGTGATTTTCCCCGATGAGTTCTGTACTTGGCTCGTCTCTCAGGGACATGCGACCAGTTTGCAAATTCATTTTCTGGCTCATAATAGTCTCACGAGACGAGCAATAGTTTCTATAAGCAGCCGAAATATCGTCATAGAATTCTCTGGCACTTTTACTCTTCAAACTGCAGGAATTTTATCACACCGCGAGCCTCAAGTTTCGCCGTCTTACACCCAAGTCAATTCTGGCGCTCTCTGAAACAAAAATGATGTACTCAATTGACTGAAATGTTCTGCATCATGCACTGAGGCAACAATATTGACAAAATTTTGACAATACAGCGTAATAATTTTTGGGTGATCATAAGACCTTGACGAAAATCCTCGCGAGGGTAAAATCCATATCTATACTTCCTATACTAACATTGGAAATGTGAGAGTAATTTCGCTTACTACGCTTTCAGGACTAAATCGCTGAACCGATTTTGATAAAATTTGGTATGTAGAGAACATGAACGCTGTGGAGGAACAGACTACTTTACAAAGTGTGTAACACACTATGCGCATTGTTTCGAAGAATATAATGCGAAATATGGAACAACAATTACTGTCTGAAAAAGCTATTTACTCGTTGACTTTGAACTGTGTTATATTTGTGAAAATGCCTTTATTGATATTCTTCATATACGATTCAACCTAATGGATACAATGTTTACACAATCATCTACGTGTTTAATATATACTTCCTTACTAATATCGGTCACAACCACGTCACATTTTATTCGGTGAGCTTAGTGTATCGCTTAAAAGGTATTCAAGGCATTAAAATGAGCGTGAACGGCTCGTGGCTAGCGATGCTGTTTCACGATTGGTTTCTACCCATTGACGTCGATATTTTACTGTGCTAGCGTCTGAATGTGTGTGTTATCCTCAATATCATCTTATCATCATCGACGTGTAAGGCACCGAAGTAACGTCAAATAAAAAGACTTGCAGTAAGCTTCCGAAAATTTCAACAGAGTCTCTCTGCCAATAAACCCATACGCAAATTTAATTTCATTTTGCTGATACGCGAGCGCAGCCGTGGGTAACAGTTAGAATGCAATGTTCAAACAACCCTCAACGTGTTTAACCCATGGCAGTCCTTACTTCCACACCAATATGATAAATGCGGAAGTAGCTTTGACTTACGTTTTCATGACTAAGCCGCTGAGCCAGTATCCATGAAATTTGGTGTAAGGTAGCTTGCATCCTGATGAAGGAAACAGTACCATATTATTATTGATATGAAGAATATCACGCAAATTAAGGAATAATATTTACTCTTTGAAAAAGCTATTTACTCTTTCACGTTGCACTTTATCATATTTGTGAAAGTCCTTTTATAAGTTGATATGTTCTACGTAATATGACTCAACGTAGTCAATACAATGCTTATTCAGTTCTCAACGTAACCCATACTTCCATACTAATAACAGTAGTATTAATTGCGAAATTAACTCATTAACTAACTCTGTTACTACTCTGGCTATGAACCGTTTCCAGTGGCATTTGCTACGGAAACAGATTTAACCCTGAGGCTACATTAGAAAGTTTAATCTATTTGAGGATTTTTAACATTTTTAAATGTGGTATACGTGAGTGGCATGCAGACGACGCTGGTGCGATGGTCGGTGGCTCCTTAGTGTCTACGGATTACTGACAGTGAAAATCCATTGTTATTGTGCGCGTGGTTTATAGTATTGAATTCCTACACCACCTGGCATAGCTGGAAAGTTTGGTGGAGACACAACATTAAAATTTGACAGTAAGCCCGAGAACCATATTTAAAACTATTACTATTAGCCTCGCAAACGTCTGGTTTAGAGTGCAGTTCTAAGAGAGCTCAAGCTGCGAAAGTTACTCGAATCCGACAAACCACGGAGCAGTCTCATGTAGGCCGGAACAACTACGCAGAACATCGGGAGGCCTTCAGAGCTACAGATACATTAGAACAATCACAATGCCGTCACATTTTAGACTCTGAGAGTCATGCTTCTGTTACAGATACCAAGACACTTGAGGACTCACAACGACGGCGTCATTTAAAGGTTGTACGACACACATAGAGTTGCAACTCCACATGTGGAATGTGGGAGGTTTTGGTGAGGCTCAGTTTGCTTATGATCTATGAACAGACCATGTTAATCATAAGTTAATCATCATAGGGGGATGGATCAAAAATGTAGGCACCATAAAGCATTAAAATGAAACTGAGAAGTGGTTGGTCTGTAACGCTCTGGTGACTAAATCTCTCATCCAATACTAGGTCAGCCAGAGGCGCCCCTAAATATTCTACTTCTTTACGAATTTAATTAATCGAGGTTAGTTTTAAATGTAATAAGAATATATAACGCATGCTTTCACATTAGACATACAGAAAAATTCATTATGTTCCTACGTTCTGGTGTTGCATACAATTTTCATGCACGCATCTCTACATCACTACATACACAGACGACTCGTAAAATTACTTGCTTACTTTCCATTATTCTCCATAACAAAATTAGGACCAATGTCCTGTGTATGTCATTAAGTGACATAATTTTATATGGTTAAATGGGAATAAATGTAATGGGCTTCATGTCCACCAGACGTAACAGCTCTGGGCATTTTATCTGCGAGGAAAATCAAAGTGCCGCCCGGGGTGGTTCTAGGCGCTACAGTCTGGAACCGCGCGACCGCTACGGTCACAGGTTCGAATCCTGCCTGGGGCATGGATGTGTGTGACGTCCTTACGTTGGTTAGGTTTCAGTAGTTCTAAGTTCTAGGGGACTGATGACCTCAGAGGTTAAGTCCCATAGTGCAGTGCTCAGAGCCATGGTTTCTTTTTTTTTTTTTTTTTTTTTTTTTAATGAAAGCAAAAGATACACAAGGAAAATTCCGGAGGACTTTAAATTTCAGACAGCATGGGCTTCTGTTACGATAAGTCCAGATGAAATTTAACTTCTTATATTACCTGTCTGGAATTTCTTTACAGTATTCATCAACGCACGAGGTCAACATTTTCTTCTTATTATTGAAGAAATTAAGTAAGTAAGAGGCAATAGAAATTTGGTTACAGACCTTCTGTTGAACGAAATTCGACGAAAGACAGTCAATTGTATAATAAGTCGTGTAGCCTCATCAACCTAATGGCAGTACAGCTTTGGTAACCACTAACATATGTACTCCTCCATTGTAAATTACTCTAGCAAGTTTAACAAAGCATTCTTGTAATTATACTGACAAGCCTAAAACCATAATCTAGGATGCTTTAGCTCTTTCGCATGTTAAGTTCAAGGACAATGCGACTTTTGTAACCACGTTATTCATGACTTACGATCATTCTGCGAGATCGTAATGGCCGTCTCTGACATCTTTCAAAAATTTAGTTTGTAACTGTACTTTTTAACATTCACTCACTATTATACCCGATAAATGATGATGCAGTTTAGAGCAAGCGCTGTCAGCTGCTCCTTTTTTATTGTGCGTTATTGTTTTGCTAACCTTTAATCGTATCTATAATGGGAGGTCCAATGAAATCGAGACAAAGGGAAAAAAAGTTAAATAAACAGTTTATTATTTCAGAAGTAATCGCCATAGCTGTTACTACACACACCCTAATGTGAGACAAGAAGGTCACTGTTTTTATAGAAAATTCTGACAGCCGGCCCATATGTTGCCCAGGTTGTTTCCCGAGTACGCCGCAGAAGTTTCGCTGGAATACCTTACACAGCGTACATAGAGTTCCGATATTCATGGCCGTCAGTTTCCTTCGGCCGAACAGGTACACACCTGGGTACAAGCATTATTTCATTGGCAACCGCAAACATTTTTCCATGAATGCAACGACCGTCTTCTTCCACAGTGGGAAATATGTGTAAACAGCTATGGCGTTTACTATTGAAATAATACTTATTTGTGTAGTGTTTTTTTACTGCTTGACATGTTCTTTACTTAAGGTGTAGTCATTGCTTTTAAACGTTATGACCGCACAATCCATTACCGCACTCGAGAGTTGCTATGTACTACGTTTACATGATTACCTCTGTCGTGGAGCGGCTTTGCCTGGGCAGTTTACTATACGCAGAGTGGCAGAATGTTTGTAATCTTTGTATCTGGATCCAGAGTTTAATATTTTAAACGAAACCAGACACTTTATATCAAGACTTTACTCCTCCTCCGTGAGAATTTAATATAAGATTGTTGTCAATGTGTGTTACTTGTTTTATTCGATAACATGCTGTAGGTTTGGACTAATGTCTTGTTTTGTTTAACTGCAGGCCACCTGGAGCTATTATAAGAACGAGACAGGTGGTAGAATAATAAATGTGCAATAATACAGCTGAGGTAGTCTCCATTAATAATTGAAATCTTTAGTAACCTATCGTCTTAAACCATAACTGCACTGCACTCGAATTTTACCAGCAATTCTTCTTCATCTTTATTAATAATCAACTTATTCCCAGATACCTACAATTCAAACACTTTAACCGTCCTACTAGTAGTGACTCTTTTCAGTAGTTAAGATGAAATACTTTTACATTTGATCATCGGCTGCGATTAACTCCATTCTATCACCGACATCTCATCACCATTTCCTCATGATACCTTCTGTCATACATCTCCTTCCAGGATAGCAGTATAAATCCAGCTTAAATCTTTAATTACTGCTCTCTTCGTTACAGGACGCATCGAATCCACAAATAATGGCATACGTTTCACACAGCGCAGTCCACTACAATCAAACTTTATTCTCCTCAGACACAAGAATAGGGTTACTAACTTACATCATACACTACGTAATCATTACTTAAGGTTCCTCTCAGATTGTCTTTGTTGTTGATTTACTTACTACGATAAGACTTTACACCCGAACATAGTTTAGTGTCACCACATAGATAATGTTTGATGAATGTTCTATGGGTTTCATATCGGGCAACCTGGGAGGCCAAATCATTCGCTCTAACCGTCAAGAAAGTTCTTTAAACCAATCGTGAACATCTGTCACCCTCATACATGGCGCATTGCCATTTATCAAAATAGCATCGTTCTTTGGGAACATGAAATAAATGAATGGATGAAAAGCGGTCTCCAAGTGGTCGAGCGGACTAGAGAAACCAGTCCATCCCATGTTAACACAGCTCACATCATTATGGGGTCACCACCACCTTGCATAGTGCCTGGTTGAAAACCTGGGTCCATGGCTTCGTAGGCTCTGCGCCACTCTCTATCCCTACCATCTGCTCTTACCAACTGAGTTCGGGATTCACCTGACCAGGCCACGGTTTTCCAGTCGTCTGGGTTCCAACCGATATGACAACGACCCCAGAACAGGCGCTGTAGGCGTTGTCGTGCTGTTAGAAGAAACCCTCGCGTTTGTAGTTACTGCCGCAGCCCATTAATGCCAAATTCTGCAGCACTGTCCTAGAGGATAAGTTCGTCTTACGTCTTACATTGCTGGCCTGTTAGCTTTAATAGAAATCCCGGTAATTAATACGATTCTACTAATTGTTAAAAAGCCCTAACTTGGCTCAGTGAAATCTGATTAACAAGAAAAGTTAAGTGGAAAAATTCGTCTCTATGACAGTGTACCAAAATTTCACCAAAGAGTAATCTCACTGCCTCCGAGTAAATAAACGATCACTCGTATACACCATGCTCAATACTATATCAAGAATCTTTCTAATGAAACTCAAGACCACATTACAATAGCACACTTCGCAATCATTCAACAGAAGCAGTACTTCACCTCCAAGCAACTAAACACTCAGCCGGCCGCTGTGGATGAACGCTTCTAGGCGCTTCAGTCCGGAACCGCGCTGCTGCTACGGTCGCAGGTTCGAGTCCTGCCTCGGGCATGGATGTGTGTGATGTCCTTAGGTTAGTTAGGTTTAAGTAGTTCTAAGTCGAGGGGACTGATGACTTCAGATGTTGAGTCCCATAGTGTTTAGAGCCAACTAAACACTTCCAAAAAAATTCAAAATGAAAATCACTATATGTTCTTGTAACGAATACATCAAAGCGCTACTTAAAATCACTAAGTATTTCTCAGTTCAACACAATGTTCAAGATTAAATTTACACTCCTAGTACGGTACTGTATAGATTAGTATATGACCATGTCCAGCATATAACTGAATTGCTTTTTTTTAAAAAAAAGATTTTAAATAAGGTCAATCTTCGGCTGTTGCTATGATGTGCTCTTTGATACCAGCCACATTCACGTCCAGCCATTGACTATTCACTGCTGGTGGTCAGTTGTCAGCCGTAAGACTGACAGTGAGCCCCAGTAACACATATTGCGTCTTGTGGAAGATATTTTTCACAACGATGACACTAGACAATGTTGCTAGTGAAACTCACAGCAACAGACATCTAGTACGACACTTTACAGAAAAATTTCCAGCCACTGAGAAGAAGGAGCGTCCAACTAGAGTGTGTAAAGTTTACTCTGAGGAAACAAAGAAACGCTAGTGGTGAAGCAGGTAGGAAGGAAACCAGCTGTAGGTGTCCATACTTCAATATACCACTCTGGATGCCAGAATACTTCAAAATCTTCCACACTGAAGCTAATTAGGTGTGAATTTACGCAAAACTAAAAATGCATTTTTTTTTGTGAACCCGGAATCATACTTTTATATTTGTTGCAATTAATTTTGTCATCAACCAATATAATTAAAATAAACATTTAAAATAAACCTTAAAGACTGTACTTTCATAATATTTTTCTGCTCAAGATATATTAAATAGAAACGTACCAGTGACATTTCAAAACCGCTAAAAATGGTTGATCCACTGGACCAAGTGTATGTCTAAGCTGCTGGGGAGACTGGTGGCCAGAGGAGTATGATAAACTTCGAAACAAGCACGTACACTGTGAACTGTGTGACAACGTTGGATTGTACTGCTGGTAGATGCCACAATGCCAAGACAAATGAAGTTCACGTAGGGATGGACCTGGTCGCCAAGGACAGATGCATATTTGTGGTGATTCTTTGTGCCTTCGAGCACGACGAGATCACCCAGGGAATGCCACGAAAACACACCCCAGACCATAACACGCACTCCTGATTGCATTGTGTTTCTTTTCAGACTTTCCACGCTGTAGGCGCCAAAGGCCACCTGTTAGATCAAGTGTAAAACGTGATTCATCTGAAAAGGCCACCTGTCGCCAATCAGTGGACGTCCAGTTGTGGTACTGGCGTAGAAGTTCCAGCCTTCGTCGGCAATGTACAGCAGTCAGTATGAGTGTGTGAAACAGGTGACTGCTGCGCGGACCCCACACGCAGCAACGTTCGCTGAATAATCGCTCAGAACACATTTTTGGTAGCCCACTGGTTCATCTAGGCACCAGACTGCTCAGAAGTTGCACGTCTATTCACCCATAAGCATCTCCGTAGCCGCCCTCCACTCCTGTCAGTTCTCCTCTGGTACACCACTGTTGTCTCGGCATCGGTTTCGGTTGGCTCCATTTTATCACGCACGGTGGACTTTAACCAAGAGAGCAAATGAACAATTTAAAAATTTAGCTGTCTCGATGCTCCCACCCTTTCCACGGAAGTCAAAGCTCATGCCCTTCAGGACGTCATATAAATCGCCCCGATTGGGCATTGATACGGCGAGTGTACTTTCGTCCCTCTACCCCCCCCCCCCCCCCCAAAAACCAACAGTACCTGTCGTGCCACCTGTCGTCTCTGAATGGGTACTCTGCGTTGATGACGAACAGTTTACCTATAACTTCGTTTGAAATAGAAACTCAAACTGTACAGTAGTTTCCGCTCCATAAGCAGCAAGTTTCGCTGCTTGTTCGCACCGGGAAATACAAACAGACGTGGCTCCGCCGCCAGTTTCATTACGCGACGCGGCCGGCTGCGGGTGCAACAGAACCTGTTGTGTTGGCAGAAGGGCCAACACCGTGTTACGAGAGAAGGCTGAAATCCACGCCTTTTAGCTCACGCAGGCTGGCATGAGGAGGTAAGAACTATACTGACGTGAGGTCTGGAATATGACAGGGAATGAGAATTCAGAAAGTGGACGTAGTTAGTCGCTCTTGACGGTACATGATTCACAATATTATCTGTTCGGAATAGTAACTGAATATGGCGCCTTGCTAGGTCATAGCAAATGACGTAGCTGAAGGCTATGCTAAACTGTCATCTCGGCAAATGAGAGCGTATATAGACAGTGAACCATCGCTAGCAAAGTCGGCTGTCCAACTGGGGCGAGTGCTAGGGAGTCTCTCTCGACTAGACCTGGCGTGTGGCAGCGCTCGGTCTGCAATCACTGACAGTGGCGACACGCGGGTCCGACGTATACTAACGGACCGCGGCCGATTTAAAGGCTACCACCTAGCAAGTGTGGTGTCTGGCCGTGACACCACAGAACCCATGTGGACGGGTGGAAAGAAATGTGTCAGGCTTCATAATACGTGTTTATATGTGTCGTGTATTATGCATTTCTTGTACGTGAATGTGAATCTGTACATGAACTTTCCTAATCCTCCTCACACCTTTCCGTAAAGCGTGGCCAAATCTTAGTTGGGAAATAGTTCTGTAGTATAGTAGCGCCAACCTTACTCCTGGGTAGGGATCAGAGAGACATCACAGGCAGGTAAAAGTCAAAGACTTTCCAATGGCACAAGATCTGGGGTGGAGACGTTGTTCACGGCTAAGTGGTTCGACCACACCCTCCACCGGGGCCCAGGAAGACCTCCGGGTGCCCGCCATGTTCTGGGAGAGTTACAGAAGACGGGTAAGTGAGCAGACGTACCCTCAGTGCGTCTGTCTCAATGTTAAATCATGGAAGACAGGTACTTGAATATTTGTACTAATTCTTTTATTTCCAGCTTCGGAATGTGTAAGGAAATGAATGTTCTCGTTTAATTTCGGAAATTTGACCCCCTGTGTTAATGTGTCTGGTCCCCAGTTTGCCCGTTATCCTCCTCACATAGTGGACGTCATATGTAAAATATAGGGACACTTTGGTGGCATACATTTGGCCAACGCAATTCCGTCTTGCCTGTAGAAATTTGCGTGCAGATTAGTATATAATATACCCGAGCTATAAGTTGTAAAACTGTAATATCTGTAAACTGGAAGAATTGCTGCAATCGCTGTAAAGTCGAGAGATAATGTTTAAAATAAATAGGTAATCAATTGTCATCAATCTTTAACATACCTTAAAAACCACAAAGATGTCAAGTTAAAGGAATTAATTTAAAAGTAGAAGATATAGAATGCAGGGACCCACACATCAGCGTGTGAGTCCTCCAGCCCCTTGCCTAGTATCGTACAGAAAGGGCACGCTCTCTAGGTAGCGCTCTCAAGCTCCCCTCCCCAGTTATCAGTTGCGCAATTTTCATTCAGGGCTTGACGAAATCAACTTACATCTGGCGTCCCTACGGAAGGAGGTTTGACGGTAATCTTTCATAACTAACGCTATGGAACTCTTTAAATCGTGTTGTATCTCATGAGAAGAACACGAGATCGTTCACGTTTAGGCCGTATTGTGTCCCGCCATTCCCTGCACCAGTTGACAGGCATTTGCCAGAAGCGAGCACACAGCTGCCGCGGGCCGTAATGCTGGACATCGACCAGCGGAGCGCCGGCCGCAGCCGCAGACCGCAGGCAGACCGCC